>NW_015659941.1:399149-421607 GCF_001515625.1 Sinocyclocheilus rhinocerous | reverse complement strand
TCGTCAAGTGCGCTCGTTCCTGGTGGTGTCGTCAATCTGGCAACCTGCGTGTGCATCAAGTCTGAGGAGGAGGGGCCGGGTGGAAAAAACCCTCTCCAATATTTTGAATTTGGACTGCAATACCTAGTTCAACCACTCTGTGTCAATCCTACTTACAGCACCTTTAATAGATAGTATATATTGCTTTATGCTAGTGAACTATATGTTGTATATTATATCCAACTTTACGTATAGATATATATGATAATACAGTTTACATTTTTGCAACAGTATAAACAATCATGTAGGTGAGATTTACTATATAGTATAGATTGCTCTTTGTGAGTATACTGTATGTTTGCAAGTAAAGTAGGATGTACTAAATATAAGAATCAAGTGTTTGAGATTTGCTATATAGTACACAATCCTTAACGGGAGTGTACTGTATGTATCCAGTAGGCCTGGGTGATACAGCAAAAAATGTATATCTTATTTTTCCAAATTTTGACAATAATTGATATATGTACAGTGGGTACGGAAAGTATTCAGACCCCCTTAAATTTTTCACTCTTTGTTATATTGCAGCCATTTGCTAAAATCATTTAAGTTAATTTTTTGTCCTCATTAATGTACACACAGCACCCCATATTGACAGAAAAACACAGAATTGTTGACATTTTTGCAGATTTATTAAAAAAGAAAAACTGAAATATCACATAGTCCTAAGTATTCAGACCCTTTGCTCAGTATTTAGTAGAAGCACCCTTTTGATCTAATACAGCCATGAGTCTCATATATATATAATATATATATATATATATATATATATATATTGTTTCATTTGCTCCATGCAAAAGATGATCTGGGTAGAACAGCTATTGTTGCTAGGTACTGCAAAAATCAACACTAGTTGAGAAATAAATCTAGACATAGTAGCCACTTTACTGCTTGTCACTAAATGAACATAAATGCACAGATGGTAGTGGAAAGTTCTACTGGTGATCTACTGAAAGTGTGCAAATTAAAGAACACGGACTGATAATAACGCTGATATTTGATGCCTAGAACTAGTATCTGGGTAAGGTTGAAAATGCTTATAGTTATATAAATCACGAGTTGTACCTTGTTCTCCACAGGGAGCATTTGTCCACTGGTGGCCTCAACTGGTGGCTCCGCTGCTTTGTCATCAACTGCTTTCTCTTCATCTTGCTCTTTTTCCTCACCACCCCTGCCATCATCATCTCCACCATGGACAAGTTCAACGTCACCAAACCCGTGGAGTACCTGAACGTAAGAAGTCTGTTAAACTGAGTGTTAATGAGCATCACAATGCAGTGTGATTATTGGGTCATGATTCTGTCACTCATCTTCCCCCTGTGTCTGTTCCTCCAGAACCCCATCATCACTCAGTTCTTCCCCACCCTGCTGTTGTGGTGCTTCTCGGCCCTTCTCCCCACCATCGTCTACTACTCCGCCTTCTTTGAGGCCCACTGGACACGGTACAATGCCAAACCCTGTATATCGATGTATTTTTTTATTTTTTTTAAACTAAACCATTTTGTGGTAGACACACAAACCTGGTGGTCCTAAGCTTAAAATATGCATGACTTTTCCCTTTAGATCTGGAGAGAACAGAACCACCATGCACAAATGCTACACCTTCCTCATCTTTATGGTTCTGCTGCTGCCATCTCTGGGACTGAGCAGGTATTTTAGGTTTTGCATCTGGACCATTTATATGGTGCATTTTAAATTTAAAAGGGGTTAAGAGGGATGGTTTATTAAGTAGTATTTTCCTGAATAAACAACCTTTTAACAAAAGGCTGAAAAATACCAACCATTAAGTTGTTATTATTAGTAAGATTTGTATATTTTAATTTGAAATAACAGTAATTTGTATCACACAATTGAATTTTTTGTGTATTTTCATGCCATTCTATAGAAATGTAAAACATCTAAACTTTCTATCCAGGTTGTGTTTGCCGTGTTGCCTGTTTCTCATTTGCATTAAACATTTCACACAATCTTTTCCAAAATGCAGTTTGGATGTTTTCTTCCGCTGGCTCTTTGACAAGAAATTCCTCGACGAGGCAAAAGTCCGATTCGAGTAAGTCCATGAGAGGATTTGCAGCTCTAAAATCCTGTGTTACAGGGGCTGTCGAGAGAGCTAAATAATAATTATGAGGTCAAGGTGTTTACAAAACATTTGGTTTATGCATATTTTCAAGATTGTAGATAATATGGCCCGATTCCTTTTTCGTCTCTATTAGGTGTGTCTTCCTTCCAGATAATGGAGCTTTCTTTGTGAACTATGTCATCGCGTCTGCCTTCATTGGTAATGCCATGGAACTGTTACGCATTCCTTATTTCCTTATGTACATGATCCGGCTGTGTCTGGCACGTTCAGCTGCAGAGAGGCGCAATGTGAAGAAGGTCTGTGTAGTTTCAAGTACAGCAGTCATTACACTCACCCTTACTGTTATGCTCAGTAACTCATATACTCATGTTGTAATTCATGCATGGTTCCATGTTGTTACAGCATCAAGCTTATGAGTTCCAGTTTGGAGCTGCTTACGCCTGGATGATGAATGTCTTTACTGTGGTCATGACCTACAGCATCACCTGTCCAATTATTGTACCATTTGGTGAGTGACATTTCTCACTGAAAAACTATAAAGAATTCTTGCATTGTGGTGGCACGCTTAACACAAGCTGATTTTAATTTTGTCTGCAGGACTGATGTACATGCTACTGAAGCACCTGGTGGACAGGTATAACATGTATTATGCCTACCTGCCCTCCAAACTGGATAAGAAAATCCACTCTGGAGCTGTCAACCAGGTGGTGGCAGCACCCATCCTCTGCCTTTTCTGGCTGCTCTTCTTCTCTACTGTCCGTACAGGTAAGACAACGCCAGATAGTAGGTCTGTTCTAAACCCTATAGCGATCTGCCTGCCTACGCTGCATTTCAGGCACACTCTGGATGCAATGATAGTTCCAAACCGTAGGCAGCAAGGTGGCTCACTTGCACTTGGACAGTATTGTGGCCAAGGTTGAGAACCAGTGCTCTAGATGTAAAAGATTATTGTCATATCTCTAATATGATTTTTCTCCCCTGCTCTCCTTTCTCTTGATTTCCTCTTTTAAAATTTAAAGGTTTTGTTGCTCCAACATCAATGTTTACCTTTGTGGTTCTGATCATCACCATCATCATTTGCCTCTCCCACGTCGTCTTCGGCCATTTCAAATACCTCAGTGCGCACAATTACAAGGTCAGAAACAGCTCTGTCTGTTTGATTGTTTGTTTCTTTGTAAATAAAACCAAGTCTAGAACTTTCTCTAAACCTCAGTGTGATTTTTTTTTTTCCCTGAATTCTCTACAGATCGACATGGACGGTGTGGACAATGGACGACCACCGGATTCATCTCCACCTGTCAAGTCTGTGGTAAGTTTTAGTAATCATGTCAGAGTCTTGCACATCATGATGAGTAAGAAAGCTTTTTTACACCCCTAGTTTTTATTTAGTAGTTACTAATCTGGCTTCAACAAAAATTGGACATTGTCACATCTGATTTTCTTTTTCCACTTTACATCTTCCCTCTTTTTTCTATATCAGCAGACGTACGTTGCCCAAGTGCTACAGGACCCAAACACAGACGAGACAGGAAGTGACGAGGGGCAGGGGTCGTCGCAGGATGAGGAGGTGGTGAACGAGGGTGATTTCCAATCAGGAGAGGACAGCCTTATTGAGAACGAGGTGCACCAGTGACCCAGGCAGGGCCACGCCAGGTGCTGAACTTAGAGAAACTAGCAGGACTTCAACATGCACTGCACCTCACCACACTTACTGAGCTTGTGAATCCATCACAGCTGACAGCTAAAACACTCATTTATCATTGAGGCTTGGAGACAGGATGGCCAATTGTCAGGAATATGGAGTGGCTTGTGATTGTACTCCAACTATTAGAAACTGAGTTTCATAATTCTTATTTACATTGGTTACCCTGTTCGCACAACGTTTCTTGCCGTTACAAGCGCATGTCTAGTAAATAAAAATTTGAATTGACCTATGTTATGATGAAGAAAAACCGCTATAGTGCTATCTCAGGTGGGCAGGAAAATTGTATATTAGGGTGGATATCACAAAGACGCATAAAGGTCAGATTTCACCTCCAAATCTTTTGCATAAAGAAAATATAGAAAGATTTCTTAGGAAATGAGTTACATAGGATACTGGTCAACTAAACAGTTTGGTGAGAGTTCAAACAAAAATAGATATCTATGAATTAACCAATCAGAATCAAGTATTTCAGACAGCCATGTGATCATTTACAATCTTTTTTTTTTTTTTAGAGCTTTAGCAACACCCCACGTTAACCATCTGTAGTACACAGAAATACTATCACAGATAGTTTATCAAATTTTGTGAGAAATCATACATATTAGAAATGCTTGTGGAATAAACATCAGTTATAATGACAGACAGTTAATCAGAATGTTTCTGAAAGTTTTGAGTTTTGGTTTGGAAACAAAATGTTATTTTCTTCGTCCCAGCTGAAATGGCACTATAGCACAATACTTTTGGAGATGAGCAAATTAATTCACGCAACTTTTATTCTTCTTTACCAAAGCGAGTGTACTGTATTTAACATAAAGACTATTACTAGTCCCTCTTGTTGGAAAACACAGGATCGAAAAACTCACTCCAGCCTGCTAAATTAACCGATTGTGAGGAAAACAGCCGCCGAACACTAATTGTCTAATCAGATACTTGAACTGGAAAAGCCACTTTTAGACTGTCTGACAGACTCAAAGCAAATCCCCATCCCTGGAACTATTCTCTTACGTCCACCCTTACATCTTCTGCACATCCAGTGTTTAAATGTAAACCTACGCATTGCTAAAGCATACTTGCGCTATGCGTAGTATGACGCTACTTTCTGAATCAGGCATCAGATGGACCAATTTTAAATTGTGTTGCTCTACTGTGGAATGTTCTGTCAATAACTGATACTGTAGCTAAAAGAAGAGCAAATTCCCTATGTGGACTTAAATGTGGAATTTGTGAATGTGAATATATTTTTCTTTTTTGTTATGCATGGGTATGAAATAATAGTTTCATCAGGTTTTGTTGACTTAATTGTTTTTCTTTTTATTGCCACTAACAAGTGATGTACACAATACCATTTTTGATCACTTACTCATAAACACTGTAAAAAGTGCATGGGAAACATCATCAGAAATCACTGAACATCCTAAAAATTTGGTTTATGATGATAGCCAGATCTCATTGGGTCATATCAACATGTGTCCTAAATAAGACCTTCTTTATTGCAATAGTGGTGTGTTCCTTTGTAATTTTACAAGTGAACTGGAAATAACAGACTCCGTTCCATGGTTCTTCTTACCTAGCTTTTCGCTGACACTCTTGCAGTTGTGAGCTTATTTGACTAGGTTCATGCATCATTTAGTGGTTGAAGTCTGAAAAAAAAAGAACACACAAAAACTAGTACATTGACCACTATTTTTTAACAACTACACTCTTTATATCTGGTTTGTCACCATGTTCAGACATTTTTGCCACTGTGTCCATTATATACATATTGCATTTATGCTCTCTGTGCATTGCTGAAAATGCAAGTCAGAACTGGAAACAAAATATTTTTTAGTTTTTCTCTCAAAATAAGCTGACAAAGGCTGTGCCTGAGTACTTGCTTTTTTTTCTTTGTCCAGCCTCTAATTGGTTGACCTTTCCTGCTAGTGGACCTAAATAGTTCTCATTGTGTCGTTTATTGTTTACAGAAATAGCAATGCAGTGTTTTTAACTGTCATTTTCTGCAACAAATGTTAACTTGAAACAGTTGTCGGGTGTATGTAAACTTGTGAAATTAGAACATTAGTGATATTTTTAGTTAATTTATGTAAATCACACTAATCTACCAATCTATCACTGAGGAGCTTTGTAACCGTTAAATGCAAATAACACTGTAGGCTATGCACTTCATGTGGAATATGTTATATTATCATGGTGTATGTAACAATATCAAGCCATTTTTGTCAGTGATCTCATTTGGATAACATTGAGTAACTGCAGTGCTTTGTCGGTCTGATGCTCTTGCTGCTTAGATACTGTAGGTGATGACCATATGACTGCATCCTGGATCTATTTAAGGAAAAACACTGTCCTCAAGCATGATGCGGCAATAATTTATTTATGCATCTTTATAGGCTTTTCTCATTTGTTACAGATGCTGTCCACAATATTTATTTCTTTTGTCTATTACTTTTCCTTGTTTTGAATTAACCGGCCATTGGCCTGGAGTGAAGTGGTTAAATCAGTGTAATATTTTTGTAAATAGAAGCATTGCACTGCTCTTGGAACACTAAACTATATTTACATTTGTACAGTTTAGCCAGCAAAACCATGTACAGTCAACCATGAATTGTTTGCTTTTGTCCATTCAGATTTCCCTTAAGATCGTACTTTTGCTTGCGATTGCTGTTTTTAATAGTTTTGTATCTCAACCTTCCCTCAAATGATCTTTTGTACAGTGTCATCCTCGAACTCTTCCATGTCTTTGAACAATAAAATAGACTGACAAAACCATATCAAGTGTGGAGAAATTCTTCAGTATCACACTGTGGACCCATGTTGTTTATAAATGCTACAAAGAAATGCACTAATCGTGTTTCACTTTAATGAAGTCATGAGGGTTCTGTTTTATTCTGTTCTAGTCAAAAATTCTGTCATTGATTGAATTCTTTGCTAAGAAAAACTCATTTTGGCACATTGTGTATTCCCAAGTAGTCAAAAATCCAAGTGTTGATCTCAAAAAATATATCTACTTTCAAATCGGGTTTTTTTTTATTTATTTTTTTTATGTATAATGTGCCCATATGCAAATGTCCAATTTTCATGATTTTGATCATGATTTTTTTCAGTAATATGGTTTTAAAACACTCTTTCCCTCCTATAAGGAGTCGTTATGTCATTTTATGGCAGCTTTCTTCTTTGCCAAGAAATAGTGAGTACAATCTTTGACCTCTCAAGGTCTTGTTGTGGTGGAGTCTTGTGATATGTCTCGTGAAGGGGGAAAAAACAGTTATAAGCTATCACGTTTTCTCTGATATCCGATTCACTAATGAATCTTTCTTTTGAACCGATTATTTGCAATGGTTCGGTCAAAACATTCGACTGCATTTGGCGTCGGCAAAAAGTTTACAAATGTTTAAATGTTTACCAATAATATTACCTAGAGAAAGAGATCATAGATGTCTTTCTATTCCAAGTGTTGATCTCAAAAAATATATCTACTTTCAAATCGGGTTTTTTTTTATTTATTTTTTTTATGTATAATGTGCCCATATGCAAATGTCCAATTTTCATGATTTTGATCATGATTTTTTTCAGTAATATGGTTTTAAAACACTCTTTCCCTCCTATAAGGAGTCGTTATGTCATTTTATGGCAGCTTTCTTCTTTGCCAAGAAATAGTGAGTACAATCTTTGACCTCTCAAGGTCTTGTTGTGGTGGAGTCTTGTGATATGTCTCGTGAAGGGGAAAAAACAGTTATAAGCTATCACGTTTTCTCTGATATCCGATTCACTAATGAATCTTTCTTTTGAACCGATTCTTTGCAATGGTTCGGTCAAAACATTCGACTGCATTTGGCGTCGGCAAAAAAGTTTACAAATGTTTAAATGTTTACCAATATTACCTAGAGAAAGAGATCATAGATGTCTTTCTATATTCTTTTATAGTAATTAATTCAACGCTTTAAAATTCGAATTTTCTGTATGAATCTAATAACAGGCATTAACCGCGCTCCTGTCGTATTATATTTTACATTCACATAACGTTGCACACTAAGTTCACATTACGTTTATAACTTAGACTTAAATGTCCTTATGACAATATTATTAGTGAATATGTATTTCATCACCGTCTTACCTCAAGACACGGTGTGCGCGTGATCTAACGTTCGACAACAACGGCTTTTACAGGATTGAGAAATTTAGGTCACGTGCCCATTTAAAAAGCGTCTAACAACATTAACAAAAATTAAATAATATATGACTATTCACAGTTTACTTAAGTGACTTGTTTGGCAGGTGATTTTTTTTCTTAACGTAGACAAATAACGTTCCCCAAATGTGGTTATATTATTTTGGTATTCACAACGTATTCACAAAAGTCTAGTTCAATTAAGTACATAAATTACTATAATACTGATACAGTTTGTTAGACTTATGTTATGAGGCAATTTACACCTACATATTCATATAACACAGTACTGATGACATACTAAACAACTATTTTACTACAAAAATAAAAAGTAAAATCCGCAGGGTCTTTATGAGGACACTGACTACTATGTACTATGTACTGTGTGTACTGTACAAAAATAAAAAGTAAAATCCGCAGGGTCTTTATGAGGACACTGACTCGGTTCGTAGATGAGTTGAATAAAAGAAACCGATTCTCTCAAATGAATCGGACTGTCCCCTGAGCATTGGTATCATGTAATGCTGTTCGTCTGACTCTAGGGGTGTAGTTTAGAGTTGTGGAGGTTTATGGAGGGTGTTGAGACGTGGAGAACTCCACTATGCCTTCCAGTGAGTGCTCAAAGAGGATTTTGTGTCTTCCTTTTGTGTGTTAGGGTGTTTGTTACATGTGATGCAGCCTGATCGTGCGTTAAGAGGTTTGATCGGAAGGGCTGAAGAGCAGAAGCAGTCATGGACGGAGCTTGGGCTGTTATTCTCATATCTCTGGCTATGTTCGTGGGATGTTTCATGCTCGGGATAATTCCATTATTGATCAGTTTATCAGAGGTAAGAGGATCAATATTCGTATGCAACAAATGCTGGTACGTTAACTTTATAAGCTACTGTAAAGCTACAGACGATAAAACAATGTATCAAATGCAGGTAAAAACAATATTTACATACAGTACACCGCATGTAAATTGTAGCATGCATTACAAATGAAGTTTAACTATGTTAGTAAGGTTTATACTATGCTTTGTACTCGTTACTGGTGATAGTTTCTGCATGTGATAGTGTGTTTACGTTACTTTGTATGTGTAAATCTCTTAGTAGCAAACACAATTGAGTTAGAATTGTGTATCAACTTACCGTGTCATACTGTAAAACATAAAACTCCATGACTGTAAAGGCAGTAACTGTGTATTTTGACATTGAAAGACAAGTTTCAAGTTATTTTATGACATTTTCTCCACCCTTACAGCAGAAACTACAGCTGGTTACCGTGCTGGGGGCGGGGCTTCTATGTGGCACTGCCCTGTCAATCATCATCCCAGAGGGGGTGGAGTTAGTGCAGGAGTCATGGAAAGGTGAGACTAGCCATCTTCCTCTTATTTATTCATTCACTTCCCTATTCAGGGAATGAATATGCACACTTTTGCACACTTGTCTTTGTTTACTTTTATCCAATGTAAGTTACCAGTTAAAACTCACTGCTGGTAGCCTCATATTGAGCAGACAACGATTGATTATGTTTGCCAAAACCTGTTTCTTCTCCTCCTCATGTAGACTGGTATTGCTCCGCAATGGGAGAGAATCAAAATATCTCAGAATCAAATTCAACACTTCATCTTACTGCAAAGAAAGGTCTGCGTCCTCACTTCTTCATAGGAGTCTCTCTCGTCTTGGGCTTTACGCTCATGTTTGTGGTGGACCAGATTGCCAACTACTGCTCCATGCACGGTACCTCAATGCTGCTTCTCGTTAGAAACACATTTCAGTACTTATCCACTCACTTCTTCCATACAGAGGCTGTGTTGAGAATAGTAATGTATAAGAGTGAACATACACCCTCATTTTTCCGGACAAGTCCAGGCCAGGATTTCTAAATTGCCTAAAATGTCCAGGTTTTGGCTTTGTTTTCCTGTTGACGTGCTCTCTACAGACTTCATACATTATATGTATATGTATTTGCATTGCTTTGACCACTCTCTGTAGATCCCACCTTTTCACACACCACAATTGGTCAATTGTGTACAATGCCCACACGCTATTGGTCAAACTACTTTTCAGTCATTACCTTCAGCAAGTATAAAAACAATAAGAAAACAAATAAAAAACCTGGACAATTTAGAAATCCCAGCCAGGACAGGTCTGGGAAAAAAAGGACGCATGGTCACCCTAAATGTATCGCATCGGAAAGGCGTTTATTTTCAACAAAAATGGAGGAAATCATCAAAAATTTGAAAAAGTATCAGGTAGGTGTAGGGAGGGCTTTATTGTCCCAAGAAGGTGGCATTCATTTAAAGGGGGTCATATGATGCGATTTCAATTTTTCCTTTCTCTTTGGAGTGTTACAAGCTCTTGGTGGATAAAGAAGATCTGTAAAGTTGCAAAGACTAAAGTCTCAAATCCAAAGAGATATTCTTTATAAAAGTTAGGCGTAACATTTCCGTCTCACGCTTGAGGTGTTCGGCCAATCACAACGCACTGGATAGTTGGTTAATCAGAGCACACCTCGCTTTTCAGACCGATTAGTTTTGTAAAAATCGACGCGTTTCAAAAAGGCGGGGCATAGAGGAGCAACAATAATGTACAGTATGTGGAAAATAATGTGTTTTTTGAACCTTAAACCGCATAAACACATTTCATTACACCAAATACACAAAATAATGTTCTTTTTAGCAGCATCATATGACCCCTTTAATAATTTGAATTAGCATTATAATTTACATTCAATACGTTATTATTGCATATTGTTTTATAATGTTCTATGATACTGAGGTGCAGATAATTGCCTGCTATTTTAACATAGTGCAAATAGAATCTATAGCTCCTTGCACTTAGTGTAAATAGCATCTATTGCTATTTACACTTAGTGCATATAGCAGCTGCCATATTTTAATAGCTTTCGAAACAGTAGCTATAAAAAAAAATACAAAATCTGTAGTATGCTATGTTGTTTACTTCAAGTTGCATCCAGTTGTCATGTCAGAAATAAAACATTATTTTGCATTTTTCATCCAACGTCTTTTTAAAAATGTCCTAACTTTTGGTGTGACTCATGAAAACTTTAAAGAAATATCTGGGTCACATTTCATGCCAAAATCAAAACAGAATTATAAGAAATTAAATTTTTCCTAAAGAAAATGTGGTCTGCTTTTACTTTTACAAGATTATGTCTTGTGTTTAAATTCACACCGTGTCTGTCCGGTGTAGACACGGTGTTACAGTATTTTACTCTAATGTGATAAATCTCATTCTTAGTGTATTATTGAAATTGTAAAGCATGCATTTTGAATTGAATTTATTCCACTCGGCTGCAGACAGATATGTTGAAGTCTGTGGAAAAACAGCCGGTGTGAAATGCTGTCAGATGCTCTCTTGAGAACGTTTCTGTTTGTGTTTGTCCTGTTTCCCAGAACCCCGAGCACACATGTACAGTGGCAACAGTGTTACTGCCACCCTGGGTCTGCTTATTCACGCCGCAGGTAACAAAAGCTTCACTTCCACTATATCGCCATTCAAAACAGATTACATTACAGTGAATCATGCCAGTTGTGCTTGTCCTATTCAAGTCGATGAACATTGGGTTTTCAATTCTTCTTAATAAGCCTCCATTGTGTTTTTATCACAGCATCTGTCCTATAATACAAAAAAAAAGGGACACTAAAAACAGACTAACCTCATTTGGTTTTCATGGCTAGTGTTACATTTCTGTTTTCAAATATTGGATTACCAGGAGTGCCAACAAAAAACATTAAAAACTATGTTAAAAGAGTAGTTTACTTCAAAATTAAAATTCTGTTATTATTTGGGGGAAAATACATCCTCTTTTTCCCAGACATATCCTGGCTGGGATATCCAAATTGCCTGAAATGTTCGGTTTTGTTTTCCTACTGTTTCAATACTTAAAGGTAATGACTGAAAAGTAGTTTGACCAACAGCATGCAGGCATTCTCCATAATCGACCAATCGTGGTGTGCCAGAAGGTGGCATCCACAGAGAATGGTCTAAGCAATGCAAAATATGAGGACTCTAGAGAGACCATAAGTAGGCAAACAAAAACCAAACCTGGACATTTTAGGCCATTTAGAAAAAGAAGGATGTTTGGCCAATCTAATTATTAAATACTCAAGACTTAAGATTTTGTTCTGTTCTACATGCAAATTAAACAATGACAGTTTTAATGATAGAAATGGCCTGGTTCAGTTTGGTGTCTGTGAGGAACTTATCTGCATGATATTCCCATTGTCTGTCTCTTTGCAGCTGATGGTGTCGCTCTGGGTGCAGCTGCGGCCTCATCGCAGGTGTCTGTGCAGGTTGTCGTGTTCTTTGCTGTCATTTTGCATAAGGTGAGATTGCTAATTTTTTTCTTATTTATCTGTACTGTCACTGCCGAGTCATTCTGTATTAAGTAGCTCATACAGTAAAGCATGGTTTTGACTCTCATGGAATGCATTAACTCAGTGGTTCTCAAACCTTTGCATGCCTTTGTTGCAAACTGTAGTGCAATTACAGTTAGTGACCAATTGCTTTCCTTTATTCAACACATTCACTTTTGTCCTCTCTCTCTCTCTCTAGGCTCCAGCGGCGTTTGGTCTTGTGTCTTTCCTCATGCACGCAGGTCTGGAGAGGAAGACTATTCAGAAGCATTTACTGGCATTTTCTGCTGCTGCGCCGCTGATGGCCATCAGCACTTATTTCATCCTGAGTGCAGTAAGAAGCCTCAGTTTCTCTTATTTGACATTTGTCGTTTTAGTATGTTTTTAGTAGATTTCATTCTTATTTTGAATTTGCTTTTATTTTTATATTGTCAGTTTAAATTTTTTTTTAAATTATATTTTATGTCCTTGTGTCCATTTATTTGTTTTTTTTTTGTTTTTTTAAATATAAGTTTGTATTTAAATAAGTTTTTTTTTTGGTTTTTTTTTTTTTTTTTTCAGTTTAGTTATTTTAGTAGTTCAACCTACCTTTTTTCCCCGTTAGTTGCCAAGGCAAGATTTTTTCAACTTAAAAGTTTTTTTTTTTAGTTCTTCAGATTTATTTTAATGCAACTTTTTTTTTTTTTGATGGCACAATGGCATCAGACCCTTTTGAGATCAGGGGTCAGTTGCATAAACATACCTATTTTGTTAAGCCAGTGTTTCTTTTCTTTGCAGTATCATAACATTTTGATGACTAACTTGTAAGACTAGTCTAAGCAGTTTATGCAACTGGCATGTTTACCATGGAACATTATTGGATGGATAAGTTGGATGTTATTTTTGGACTGTGGAGAGAGATTTTTTTCTGAACATTACAGTACCTCTGCATAATACATCCAAACATTTACTTCAGAAGAGCAATTAAAAATATAACTGTTTTAACATTTTCCATTTAATTCTTCTGTTTTTTGGAATGATCTAAAATAAGAAATAAATATCTTTGCAGTCTAATGGCTCTTCTCAGAACCGCCTGAGCATTACAGGCATTGGCATGCTGTTCTCAGCTGGGACTTTCTTATATGTGGCCACAGTTCATGTTCTGCCAGAAATCAACAGCAGAGGGCATCAGCGCTCCACTCACCTCCACCACGAGACAGGAACCGGAGGCGGAGCCTACCAGCAGCAGGGCGGTCTGGGCATCACAGAGAGCCTGACTCTCATCCTGGGGGCTGGACTTCCTGTGCTGTTGGCCCTCGGCCTACCAGATGATTAATCTGTAAGAACAGTCTCCCAGCATAACAGGACCGGTGATGTGTAATATTTCATTTGAAAATGTTTATATATTTTTTTTTTATTAAGACTTGAGAATGCTCTTTGAGAGTTTTATCATGATTAGGGTTATGAAACTCCCCACATTTTCTGTTTAACTATTAGACAGTTTTGATTAATTGTTTTATTAGCTGAGAAACAAAATAAAAGCCTGTGGTGTTTATGTGCAGTTGGAATTTTGCATCTGTGCATTGTCAAGGACATAAAAGATTGTGATATTTTATATTCTTATATGTAGAATAGACTCCAATTTTATTTTGCCCTAGAAATTAAGTAATTCTCACTGCCATAAAGTTGCAAAGCTTAAGTGCAATACAGTGCTCTTTTTCCAAAAAAAAAATGAAAATGTTATTTGTTTTAACTTTTGTATTAAACCAAGAATGCCTTGTATTAATATAAACCAATGTTTATTTTGAAAACTACAATGCAGTGCAATCTGAAATACATGCACATTGAGATGGCACGACAATCTCTCTGGTACGTGACAATCTATTCAAAGCCATAAAAGCTGCTGTTTTGTGTGCATTTTTGTGTTTTGCAGATCACTTGTTGACATAAAAATCACTTGACCTTAAGATGTTTCTTAATGTATCTGCTGCTGATATTTTATTATTTATTTATATTTATATTTAGCTTTTATACATATAAATAATATCCTGTTTTATGGAAACCATCTACAATAATTCCAGTGGCGTAAGTTTCTAGGCCCTTTTTTCATCCAGTAGCACTTAAGTGCTTTGAACACTTAGTGAAAAAGTACTTTGTATCTGAAACACAGCATCTTATAGATCCTCTGCAATTTGCATATCAATCCTCCAGAGGGGTTGAGGACCCAATTTTAACTGTATTCACTTTTAGAGAAACCCAAAAACTCGCAAAAATTCTATCAGCTTTTAACTGTTTCTCCCAGTATATTAGCTGCTACCCTGGCAAAATAATTTTCATTAGACAGTAGGATGCTTGCTATGTACATTTCAGTTAGACTGGTTGTTTTAATTAGGTTTATTAGTATTAAATTATTGTTTACATTTATTTATATACCACTAATGTGAATTGGCAAATGTCTGTGTGAGTGTATGCTGCAAACATAATTTCCCTACGGGGATAAATAAATACTGAACTGAACAAATCGGTCACAAATTTGCAAAACAAAATCCATATAAAAAATGATATAAAAGTGAGAAATACTGTAAAACGCCTAAAAATGTATTGCTTAATAAAACCTTCACATTAAATAATCACATTATTTGTTCAAATAAATGTCAATAGAAAATACATGTGCAGTCTAAAAGCTTATTAATTGCCTGATAAATACATTTTACCAGCACTGTAAACACCTCATTTGAATGAACTGGTTCACTGTTGCCTAAGCTGCATTTACATTTGAACGTGACTATGAAGTTGTTTTATACTCCTCTGTCTTTTGTTTGGCTCCATTAATACTATCATAATTAGCCTATTATAATTTTCTAATTAACTTTTCCTCAGACTAATTTAGTTCTACACTATTCATAGTTCCAGGTGGCCCAGTTTAGCTCGGCTTCTCGTGCCATCCGGTCAAAGGTGCGACGGGACGTCTGCTCCCTCACCCTCTCCCGCATGTAGCAGGAGGCGTGAGCCACCTTCCGGCTCCGCTCCTGGGCCTCGGCCCTCTCTTTTTGCAGCTTCTCTCTGCACTGTTCCTTCTGCGTCACGGCCTTGCATCTCTCCTCCCACTGAGCTTTCTCCTCCTCCAGGACTCTTTCTCGTAGTCTGTGATGGCTGAGCTTCTCCTGGTTTTCTCGTCTGACGCCTTGAGCTCTTCGCCGCCGTTGCTCCTGCGCCTGCATCACTGCACGCTCTGTCTGCAGCTGGCAACGTTGCACCCACATTTGCTTCTGCTCCATCCGATCCCTGTTCTCCCTCCTCGCCCGCTGCTGCGCCATCCGCATCTGCTCCTCCTCCTTCGCTGCACGCGATCGCATTTCCTGCACCCGCGCCTCTAGAAGCAGTGCGTGGTTCTCCTTGGAGCGTTGCAGCTTCTACTCCAGTCCTTTCCGCTTGAGCTCCTTCTCTGCACGCTCCTGCTCCTCGACCTCCTTTTTCAGGAGGAGGTGTTTGAGTAGCTCCCTCTGGTTCTCTTGCTTGAGTCTCCTCCTTTCTCTCTTCTCCTGCATTCGCTTGCTCCTCATTGCGTGGTGTTCTTTTTCCTGCGCCTCCTGCAGCTCCTTCTCTCGCTGTGCCTCCTCAATGCACTCCTTCTCCCGCAGGAGCCTCTCCTGGTAGCGTTTGTGCTCTTTTGCATCCCTGCTCGCCACATCAAGCTTGAACCTGCGTCGAGCTTGTTGCTCCTCGGCGAGCCTCCTCCAGCGCTCCTCCTGCCGAAGCGCCTCCCGCTCGCGCTGCTCCGCAAGCATCGTCTCCTCTTCCTCTCGCAACCTCCTCCGCTCCTCCCAAGTCCTCCTGCCAGCGGCGAATATGTTGCAGAAGTTCTTTGCGCCGCTTTCGCTCCATGTGAGCTCGCCGCTCCTCCTCGCGATCCTTTCTTCTGTGCTCCTCAAACATGCTCTGGCGTAAACTAAACTGCTCCTCTTCGTGCTTGGCCAGCATCAATGCAGCAATCTTGCGATCTTTTTCTGGGACGGCGATGCTTAGTTTGCGACTGATCTCCTGCGAAAGGCTCTTCTTCAGCCGACGCTCCATCGCAGGAGAACGTCTGAGGTCGGCCAGACTGAAACTGTAGGGAAACTTCTGACCGCATGCGGACGGGAAGCCATCTGAGATCGAAATCGCAGACTTTGAACGATCATTTGTGAACCGTGTCTCACTTGGACATTGGGCTTTGGAATCGGTGCTTTGACTCTCAGCTGTTTGCTCCAAGGACGGTTTCCAGGGCTGTGAATGGTTTTACAGATGACTTTCATTCCAGCCCTCTTGTATGATCTGCTCTCTGTCCTCTCGACACAAGCGCAGTCGTTCTCTTCTTCCTTTCTCGTACTCCTCATATAATGCAGTCACCTCCTCCAGAGAAGACTTCTGGTTTTCATCAATAAAGTCTGTGAGGGATCTGAACAGCAAATCAACAGGTTTCACTCCCAATCTTGCACAGGCTTCAAGTGAACGTGGGCTTGTCAGAACATATCTGCTGTCTTCAGTTTCAGGAGAGTTGAAATTGTTTAAAGTCCCCATTAAATCAAAATGAAAGTTTTTTTGGGTGTTAGTATCAATATGTTAGTCTTAAGGTTATCTATAAGGCAGTGTGCTCCAAAACAGTGAGAAAATTCGCATTTAGAAGATATAAGCATTCAAAGCTTGCAGTTCGTCACTTCCGCCAAAACGACTCAACGATTTTTTTTTTTTTGACGTCACATCGTACTTCAGCTTCTCATCAAACTTTCTGTCCAATCAAATGCGCTCTAGAATCCGAATCGCCCGCCCCCTACACTATAAAATAGACGCTGAAGCCGCGGCTGAAATCGGTCACTTGTCCACAGAATTAGTATTTTCTGTACAGTGAATGGCACGTAGTGCACTATATAGGGGACAGGGAACGAGTCAAACAGTGTAAATATGCTTTCCATTGAGGAAAAAAAGAAGTCTGGTTTCACGCTGTGTCACGCTAACCACCGCACCGCACACACACTCTGCTCCGGTCCAGAGACACGATAGCACGGAGCGGATCACATGCGCGAGTCGGCGCAGTGCTCTCTAGAATCCAAAGCGCCCCGCCCCTACAATATAAAATAGACGCTGAAGCCGCGGCTGAAATCGGTCACTTGAATTAGTATTTTCTGTACAGTGAATGGCACGTAGTGCACTATATAGGGGACAGGGAACGATTCAAACAGTGTAAATATGCTTTACATTGGGGCTAAAGAAGTCTGGTTTCGCGCTGTGTCACGCTAAGCACCGCACCGCACACACACTCTGCTCCAGTCCAGATACACGATAGCACGGAGCGGATCACATGCGCGAGTCGGCGCAGACCACAAAATGTATCGGAGCTATTTTAATTCTACACAGAATGCTATATTTTATAGCAATATGGATGAGATTGTGGCTGGCATACCCTGTCAAATGCGGCTTTACGGAGCTCAACGGCTCTAGCCCAAGCTGTGATATAAACAAATGCTATTGGCTAATAAAAAGGGGCGTGGCTGCTTGATATGTCCCGCCCTGTCTTCCTGTTTCAGTTAAAATGACGTCAACACAGTAATGCTGCGTGTTTCTAAGCATTTCAGGGGACCTTTAATCCAAATGCAGGAGAGGTGAAATTGATCTAATATGCTCCATTAATAACTGGTCAACCTACTTCATGCATTTGATCGAGAATACAGCTGGTTTACAAATCCGTCATATCTAGTTGCTGTTATAAAACAGTTAAGGACATAAAACGTAAGCTAATACAATTTAATTCTGAATTTTCGATTTTTATATGTAGAAACGTTTTGTAATACGTATTCGCGCCTCTCTTCAAAAGCGCCTCTCTTCTTATTTGCTCTTCAAAACCTCGAACGCTTCTCTGGTTGCCATAGCTGCGCAGCAACGTCACAGGAACAGCTTAAATTCTTCTAAGCTCATGGAAATAATTCAAATTCGAAACAGTGCCATCTAGCGATCAGGCGACGGTATTTTTGCCACGACATTTAGCACTAGCACACTTTTCAAAGCAAAGCAAAACACTTTAAAAATATGTTTGTTTGGTTAATTGGAAATATTAAAACAATATATATAGTGCTGAAATTGAAGACAAAAATATAGAAGTATTGTGAATCGTTCATAGTTAGAGTTAATGATCTGCACGTGGTTCCTCTACTAGGTCACCTGTGTGAACTTGAGGAGAAATAACTTCAAATATAACCAATAAAACTTAAAATCAAATATCATTGAGCCATTGAGGTAGTGAAAAGATCCTGGAGCATTTGTTTGCATGACATTTGCTTTGATATTTTTTCATTTAAACACTCTTTTCATTTATAAAATTGACATTAAACAGTTTTCTCATGTGACTAAAACAGAAATGTATGAATAAAGCAGATTCATCTTTGCATAATATTATGCAAGCAGAGTTTATAAAATATTAATCAGTGTTAACTAACAGTTTTCGTCATTTTAATGCCCTTGTTTCATGGCAATGACCCCAGTTAACTATAACCATAGGAAGTATGGTATTTTTATCATGAAAATCAGCCTTTGTAAATAGGTAACAATTGGTGGATGTAACATTTAAAAGTTGCGTCAAGCATTAATGAAAATTTCTTGGGTTTGCCACAGGAATGACGGCACTAATCAAGCAAACTTCCTGTAATTACAAACCATTTTTACTGAAACGCTCCATTACAAGACACTGACAGACGAGCTGTCTCTGGTGCAGCTCACGTACTGAACAGACACGATCACGCAGTTACAAACAGAAATGTGTTTATTTCCATCCACAGTCCCACCCGACCACACATTTCAATGTTGCCAATTTTTTGGAAAAAACCTCATTCAAAAGACACCAAAGCAAGTTGTGCATTTACATGATGTTAGAATGTGTCATCAAACATGCTGCATTAAACAAATTACTAAAAAAGCTGTTAGAAAAAAAAACATAATAAGGTCAAATGTAACACTTTTAGGTCTTCATTTAAAATGAGAAACTTCAGCCATTGCTGACAAAATGTATTAAGGCCAATATTTGAAAGCAAGTTCAAATCAAATACATGCAGCTGACAAAATAAACAGCAGACATCTGAATGGATCTTATGATTCAAAATGCCACTATAAACTCAAATTGGGGCCCTTTAATGGTGTGATACAGTAGGATTTATCTAGAACCACTGCAAAATTAGTTCCTTGTTTTGTTTTCAGTACAAATATCAAAACATTCTTAAATGAAGAGACATTTACTTAAAGATGACTTAAGATGTTAAAATTTGTTGAGTTTATGCTTAAAACAAGTAAAAATGTCTGTCAATAATGCAAGAAAAATAAGCTTAATTCAAAAGGGAAAACCAAATGATTGATTTTTTTCTCGTTTTAAGCATAAACTCACTTAATTTTTATGTATTTTTCAGAAAACAAGATTTTATGTCATATCAAAAAGTCATTTTGAATTTTTAGACATTTGCAAAGGAAAATAATTTTTTGCAGTGAACTACTGCCCTAATAGCTGCATGTCTCTGCCATTACTAAACGAAACTAAAACAGGACCATTAAAACTGTTAATATCTACAAAAACATTAAAAGTAACTAAAACAGAAAGGGGTTAACTTGAACTATACATTATTGCTAAATACTGAATTGGCACATTTTACAAAAAGTATACAAAAAAAATGCAGATAGATTTGGCTCGTTTTTTTACCTGATGATGATGATGATGATGATGATGCTCATAACATCATGATGTTGATGAAGATGGTCCCTCTTTGAATCCCTGTGTGAATACTGTCTATTCCAGTTCCACTTCTTCAAGAAAACACACAAGAGGGACAAACAGGCAAGCGGATACATGTGCAGTATGAAAACATTCTCTCTGGCTCTGTGTATATCTGGGGTTAAAGTTCCTCTTCTTCATCATACGGAGAACTAGGCCACGGTTCTAGATCATGGCCCGGAAAGCGAAGGATAACGCGGCTCCCACAGCCAAGCCAAGAGAGAGGAAGAAGGCCATGATGGCCCCTGCGGTCTCTGCTTCGTGTTGGGACACTTTCCTGTGGGACGAACACAAAACATTAGAGGACCTGAAGAGCTTTGACTCGACTGTTAGATGAACATCATCATGCCAGTGTTTACAGAACAGATTCAACTAATATCGCTCTGTCTGAGACTGATATTAGGTCTATTTTCCGCACGCATGTTGATGATATTCTGTACGTACTTTGGTCCGAAGCACATGCAGAGGCTGGCCAGGTATCCGTTGCTGAAGGAGAAGAGGATCATGAAAACGATGTACCAGGCGTCGTGAGAGAACACCATGGGCAGGTAGTGTCTGGGCTGAACGTTACAGAGCATGAAGAGAGGAACGAACACCAAGCGTGCGATGACCAGGATGGGCAGCCAGATGCTGTCTTTACCGGGCTGAACAGAGAACAGAGAGCACATGTCAGACTTCAACTCAGAACAAACCAAATCGGAGAAATGTATTACATTTTATTTATTAAGACACCATTCAGTAAATACTGTATTAGTGATAGCTAAATATACTAATTTTATATTGAAGTCAAACGGCTGATTCATTCAGGAATTCAGTAAACGGCTCTCTCTATGAACGGGCTACTGAATCATTGATTCACTCAATTCGTTCAAAACGCGGATTCATTCAGAAACTAAACACACAACAGTTCTGCTGTGTTTTTTTTTTTTTTAGGTAATATTTTCGTTGGCAAAATTGAACAAACACACACAATATTGTGTTTAAAATATAGCACAATATTACATTCTTATTTACTGAACTGTTGCATAAAATCACATGTGCACTCATGTTCTTCGTGACAAAAACAGTACTCCTGTGATAGCTCTAGCTGCTCCTGTGATATATTACTTATCATATGATATAAATATGAGACAAAAACTCATACAGGGGCATTTTTTGTTGCCCCAATATTTTGAATTTTAGGGCATAAGTGCATTAATGGAGTGGTTACCCTGCATTATATTTGTCAACAGTCAACTGTATGAAATGTAAGATGACGTACAGGTCTGGGGCGGGGCCAGTGCGTTAAAATATTTTAATCACGTTATTTTTTCATAACTAATTAAGTTAACTCGTTAAACTGACAGCCCTAAAAATATATATTTGTATTATGATGATAAATAAAAATCCTTCACATCTACTGTATTTGTATTATGATAAATAAATAAATATAATCCATATCTACCATTTGTATTATGATCAATAAAATCTATATTTGTATTGATAAGTAAATAAAAATCCTTCATATCTACTATTTGTATTATGACAGTAAGATAAATAAATACAATCCTTGATATCTACTATAAATAAAAATAAAACCATTGATATCTACTGTATTTGTATTATGAAAAATAAAATCCTTGATATCTACTATAAATAAAAATAAAACCATTGATATCTACTGTATTTGTATTATGAAAAATAAAATCCTTGATATCTACTATAAATAAAAATAAAACCATTGATATCTACTGTATTTGTATTATGAAAAATAAAATCCTTGATATCTACTATAAATAAATATAATCCTTGATATCTACTATAAATAAAAATAAAACCATTGATATCTACTGTATTTGTATTATGAAAAATAAAATCCTTGATATCTACTATAAATAAATATAATCCTTGATATCTACTATAAATAAAAATAAAACCATTGATATCTACTGTATTTGTATTATGAAAAATTAAATCCTTGATATCTACTAGAAATAAATAAAATCAATAAATCCAATCTAAACGAGATAGAACAAACAAGTGAATAATCTGTTCAAACTGTTTTACAGAGAGTAAAGATTTCATTTTTGATAAACGCCGTAAGTGGAAGAAACTTGATTTGACCAATGCACTAATTTGTTTCTCAAAACCCAGGTTGCAATCAAAAAGAACACCAAGATTTTTAGCATTTTTAGTCTTCATATGACTTTAAAGGTGACATATCATGAAAATCTGACTTTTCCAGGTTTTAAGTGCTATAATCAGGTCCCCGGTGCATCTACCAACGAAGGAAACGTGAAAAAGATGAACCCAGTAACTTTGTTTTGGTAAGCCTTTTTCTGCAAGCGTCTGAAAAAAACAG
>NW_015659941.1:343196-399139 GCF_001515625.1 Sinocyclocheilus rhinocerous | reverse complement strand
GAAAAAACAGCGTGTTTCTGCTTCCATTCAAAATAGGCATTTTCAAAATGATATTATAAATGATCTGTGGAGTATTTTGAGCTGAAACTTTACAGACACATTCTGGGGACACCAGAGACTTATATTACATATTGTAAAAAGAGGCATAATATGTCTCCTTTAAACAAAACAAAATGATTTCGGTTTTGTTCTCGTTTAACACTAAAAGATTCTGCTTTAACCACATTTGTAATTCGTTTAGACAATCCAACAGAGGTCCTAAGAATTCTTTACTTTTATGCTGCAAGGGAAAATACAGCTGAGTATCATCCGCGTATAGGTGGAAGGACACTCTGTATTTCTCAAAGATAGCACCCATTGGTAGCATAAATATAGAAAATAAAACTGGGGCAAGAATTGAGCCCTGTGGCACCCCACAAGCAAGTGGGCGTGAGGACGAACTATGTTGGCCAATGGAAACACTAAAATATATGTTTGTTAAAATTAGACATTAGTAACTTACTTTTAACAGCATCAGACGCGCGCGCGCTCACAAGATCTCCCGGTTCTTACTTGTGAATTCAGTTCACTGGTGACTCACACTAAACGGTTCATTTGAATCAGTGAGTTGTCGACTCGAGGACAGCTGCAATCGGTTCATTCTAATTCGTGAATGTATCGTTTGGTGTGATTTGCGAACCGATTTAACGGGTTCATTGAAAAAGAATCAGTTCGTTCATGAATCAGACACCACTTCTGCGTCTCGGAGCACGTGATATATTATAAGGAGTAATGATTAGTTTTAAGAAATGTAGTGAAGTAAAAAGTACGATCTTATGCTTTGGAATGTAGTGAATACAAGTAAAAGTTACTCAAAATAAAACTACTCCAGTAAAGTACAGATACTTGAAAAATGTACTTAAGTACAGTAACGAAGTAAAACTACTTCGTTACTGTCCACCACTGCTCAAAGATAGCACCCATTGGTAGCATAAATATAGAAAATAAAACTGGGGCAAGAATTGAGCCCTGTGGCACCCCACAAGCAAGTGGGTGTGAGGACGAACTATGTTGACCAATGGAAACACTAAAACTTCTGTTTGTTAAAAAAGATTCAAACCATTTCAACACCTATCAATCAGTTATTCAACCAAACATAAAAGTATGATAAGAATAGTCATGAAAATAGTTATGTACAAGAAACAGACTGAAATTGCATGAATGAAACTGAAGGGCTGCAACAAAGGGCAAGATTTTTGGTGAAAAACATTTCAGTCTGTTCCGCACACAAAGCCATCATGTGACTTCAGAAGACCACTTCTGGACCACTTTTAATGGTGCTTTTTGTCCTTTTTGGAGCTTGACCGCCTGTGGTCACTGTATGGAAACAGCAACTTGTTCCACATAATAAATGAAGTCACATGAGTTCAGAACAACAGAGTTTTCATTATTGGCTGAACTGCTCTTTCAAATGATGTAGGATTTTCCAGAGAAACTTTCCAACGGGGTTTTCCCTGCTCTGCTCTTTGTAGCTCGATTCTGTTCAGCAAGATCACACTTTAACAGGAATTCCACGAAAACCCAGGAGGGGACGGTCAAATACAAAAAGCAGATGCTCCGTCTGATTCAAGTGCTAATAAAGCATTTGCAGCACGTGTTTGAAGAGTCTGCGTCTGAGCCAGATTATCACACACACATACGTACCCACATACAAACAGCAGTCAGGCTCCTGCCGGCCCAGTCCATTAAGTTAAACAGGAGGAAGCAGGACACCGGGATGAAATAAGTATCTGTGAAAGAGACGGAGCAGTTGTGACACGACTGCTCTCAGTGGCAGAGAATACGAATAGGAACATCGATATAGTGACGTGCAAACACACTCACTCCAACCGTTCCCCTCTTCAACAACAGTGGTCTTGACATCAACAGTGACAGCTGGGAAGACGCCAATGGTGATGGTGAAAACAAAGCACACTGAAAGAGCCATCACCCAGATCTAAGACAGGAGAGCAGACAGTACAAGTGTTATTAGAGACAGACGTCCTGCTCTTGAAAGGCTTTATAATGCATCACTATTTTTGTTGGTTATGTGGGCAGCTGGTTGGAGTTGATACCTGTTTGAAGATGCCAAACACTGACACGGCGGGTCTGCTCTCTTCATCAGTCAGGCTCAGGACCGGCCTCTTCTCTGCATGACCTTCTACAAGCCAAGAACACAAAAACAAGTTTCTCTTTACAGGGAAACACGGATGATACGAGTCAGACACAACACCATACTTGTCATTTAGCAGCAAAAAAAGTCTTTAAACAGCATGAATAAAACAAAATACAAGAAAATAAAATATTTTAACACATAAATCGGTGTTAAAGCTTTTAAGACAAAACTCTCTAAATATAAAGTCTAAATATTTAAGGTACAGTCAATATTAATGTAAAATAAGATCAAATAAGATCAAATGTAAAATAAGATAAAAAACTCAGTGTGAATGCATTTAAGAAAGAAATCTGTTTTTTTTTAAGAGCACTAGTGTCCCAAAGTCAAAATATTTAGCGGTACGGTCAAAATTCTAAAATTACAAAATTCTAAAATACAATAAAAATAAAAAAAGCTATAAATTGAAATTTAAAAAAAGTGTTTTTATAATTACACAATTGCAAATTAAAATAATTATGAAATACAATAAAATTTAAATAAAAACAATTGTAAAAAATTACATAAATTGAAATTTTAAAAAAATATATTTTTTAATTCATTTAGACAGGACTCTGCAGTTTTTAGATGCACTAGTGTTCCTACGTTAAAATATTTAGAAGGTCAAATAAAATCATCTGAAGCACAAATAAATTATCTCAAAATTTTGACGAGATATGTCTGTATGTTGTCTGAATATCAATTCAGTTTCTTGAGGATTGGTAACCTTCAGAAGGCACCATCTCTATGACCTGATTTATACTGCATTCACAAACTTTGCAATATTAGAACTTCGGCATGTTTTCTCTGTTAGCTTGTGTGATATGAAATAAAATGAAAAGCAGTCATTCACAGTGTGAAACCTAACCTGTCTACAAGGTTGGATGCATTGCTAACTGTGTTTTTTATTCCAGTGCTCTCATATATTTATTCACAAGTGTTTGATCAGCATTAGACAACATCAGATGTTTAGAGAAACATTTCTGATAAACGCTGGACATTACCTGGCTTCAGCAAATCCATCTTGTTTTCCTCATCAGAGCTGGATCGGGAGCCATTGCTCTCAGAATAATACTGGAAAAACTCCTGCAGAACAAATACTTTTAGTTTTTAACATGTCAACATCACAACATAATTCTCAGCATTGATTAGTGGAAATGAAACGCAGATGTGAGTTTACATCATACCATTTTAGGCAGAGCGAAGTAAGAAACGATGGCCAGGAGAATAACCACACAGGCAGTGATGAAGTAACCGAACGCACTGTCCTGTAACGCTGAGCCCGCTGGAAAAGACAAGAACACCTGCAACTAAACAGTCATTTCTGTGGCTTCAAAACACAGATTTAGCTATTTAGAAGTGCTCATGGAAGTCAATGTAGAAATGTTTTTTGACATATAAACACACATTATCACTTATCAACTACCAACTACGTGTTTGAATTTACTTTGAATTTGTCCAGTCAGTGCAATTTTAGTGTTTATACACTATTACTGTATTAATATTTTTTATTTTCAGTTTCCTTTTAATGTTAGTAATTTGATGTGCATTTGTAAGTTTTATTAGTTTTAGTTAAAACAATTATTTTGCCTTATTTATTTTTATTTCAGCTTTAGTACTTCAATTTATGCTTATTTTATTTCATTTAGTTCCCAAGGTAATATTTCCAATTTTCATTTAGTTTATGTTCAAGACAAGACAAGATAAAAAAAAATAATAGATTATTTTTAATTTCAGCTTTAAACATATTTGAATCTACTTTGAATCTTTTGGTTCAGTGTTATTTTAGCATTATTTAGAACCTATAGTATTTATTAATATTTTAAATTGTAATATTACTTTCAGTAAAATTGTTATGCGTGTTTGTCCTTTATATTAGTTTTATAAAGAATATTTCTATTTAGCTTTTTTTTTTCTTCCAATATTAATTTTAGTGCTTCAACTTATTTTAAGTTAGCTGCCAAGGCAAGATCCCTCGACTTTTTTCAGTTTAAGTTTTTTATCTTATATTAATTGTTATTTTTATTTCAGCTTTAAACATCTACTTTGAATCAGTTTTGTCTAGTGTTAAGTATTACGTATACCCTATTATAATATTTATTAATATTTTAATTTTTTTGTTTCAATAAAATTGTTGTGCGTTTGTCATTTGTATTATTTATAGCTTTTTTAATATTTCCATTTAGCTTTAATTTCATTTGATTTTATTTCAGCTTTTTTCAATTGACGAAGCTATCTTTATTAGTTGTAGCTAACAATAACAAAGCTGGTTTGGAATTTTCCACATTCCGGTTCCTCCGATTTAGAAAAGAAGAAAATAAAGAGAATGGCAAAAGATGAGCACATACAGGCGAGCGCACAGATCATGGAGAAGGCTGCAAACGTCCCTGCCAGGCCTTGTCCGCTCATGATGGGCGTGGTGTAGGACGCTGGGAGCATCCCAGCCAAACCAAACAGACTCCCTTGCAGAATCGCCCCGAACGCTGCAGAAAGAGACAGCGAAGCAGAAAACGATGGTTAAGATTAGAGATAAATGCACACAGAAACACGTAAAGGTCGTGATAACACATTTCTGAGAGTTCACTGCTGTACGATCTTATATATATATATATACACATATATATACATAAACATATACATAATATATATATATATATATACATATATATATTTAAATTGAACTTGACAGTTTAAAAAATGTATATAAATATATATTATATATACAATTACAATTATATACAATAATTACATTTAAAAAGGTATGTAAAATAACTAGATTAAATACATTTATAATTATAGATTTGTCATCATTAGAATTTTTATAAAACATTATAAAAAATTATAATAATTGCTTCTAGTCTTTCTCAATCATTGAACAAGATTTAGCTTTTGAAATCAGGTTTTAATTGAGCCATCACATTTTCAAAGAGTCTTAATATCAGCCAGAACAGAATTTCAATGCGCTTCAATGTCCAGTCGGGTGTTTAATAAAGCCATATTGAATCTTTTAAATGAATGTGTTAATTATGTGGGGGCTTTAATCTGTATAATATGAAATGCAGCGGTTGGCCTCACCTCTGATGAATGAAGGAGTTGAGGCAGGTGAAAATCAGCAGCGGTACCATGGCACACAGCGTCATCACGTTGTTGAACTTTGACTCGAAGACGTTACGATTGTCTATCGCCACCGTCACATTGGCTGTCAGATTGTGTTCTCCGTTTTTCAGACGGCTGGTAAAGTACTGCAGAACAATAAGACGACAATGAGAGCTTGAGCGGTACACTTTGTAAAGTTATGTTCCTTTATGAGGGCCGGACAAGCCATAATTCATTCTGTCGCTCTCACACACTTACATTCTCCTTTCGCATACATATATTTCTACTCTCCCACACTTGCATTCTTCTTTCATATTCATATATTTCTACTTTCACACACATTCTTCTTTCACATACATATACGCTTCTGCTTACATATATATACTTTACTTTTCAACATATACATGTATTCGGACTTTCACACAAATATATTTACATTCCCACACACATGTATTCTTTATTCTTAAATACTTATATTCTAACTCACATACATGTATTGTCACTGTCACATTTCACAGTCATATGCATATCTCTTTTTTTTTTTTGCTATCCATTGCTTCCTTTTTAAGCAGGAAGTCACTATTAAAACAGGAAATACATATGCAAGACTTGCTCAGCTCATCCAAACACAACTATACTATTATGCTATTCAAAGTCATCCTGTTTTCTTTTCCAAGTACAGTTTTTAATTATTATTATTTATTTATTTTTTATTGCATTCTGTAACCTACTCGTTCTAGAGATCTTTGTACAAGTTATGATACTGATTTGGATAGTGTTGACAGGGCTCAATGTTAAGAAATTTTTTTTTTTACTGTCCCAGTTGTTTATTTTAATACAAACTGTTGTTTTAATAATGAGGAGTAGTCTATATTGAGTTTGTCTTTAAGTCTTTATCATCTTAGTCTGTTATGCCACATAAAGCATTTTGCGGTATGGGAGGAAAACACTACATACACATAGATATATAGTACATTTTATTAATAAACTGTATATCAAATTTGGTCTTTTAATGTCACTGTCTTATGCATTAAGCCATATTAAGTGTTAATGGAAGACTTTGCGCATTGCGTTCATATTCTCAATTCCAAATTATGACTTGTGCGGCCCTTCATATTACTTTAAACGTCATAGAATCGAATTTGCATTTATAAAAGAAAAATGTTACAGGTGCATTTTTATGTTTTTTGCTAATATGAAACATAATCTGAACCAAATAGTCATTGTTGCCTAGTACACTCAATTCACAGGTTGATGCGCTTACAAAATGCATAGTTTAAAAAAAAAAAAAAAACTGCAGAATTGTAGTTCATATCACAATATTTTAGAGCATATTAATGTGCTCAATGAGAAAATTTTAATGTCAAGCTAGCTTAAAGCCTTTCTTCAGACATTCTGAATACAACAATCATTAAATGAACCATGAAAAAAATTCTATAAATCTTCAAAACTCAACTTAAGATATTTTTAATGAAACCTGTGAGGTTTCTGTCCCTCCATTAAAAGTCCAATTAACCAAAAAACCAATCATATAAAGTGATCATATTAAACTGCAGAACTTGTATGGATTCATTTTACTATACCTTTATAACCTTTTTCGGTTTCTAAGTTTTGGGGACAGTAATCTCTCATGTTTCATTAAAAATATCTCTACTTGACGTTTCAAAGACTATACAAAGTCTTATGGGTTGAGATTGAAAGACATGCAGGTGAGTAAATTATGATAAAAATTCAGTAAATTGTGTTCTTTTTTTCTGCTACTGATCCTGTTCTTTACTAAATAACCATAAGATTGACATTTAATCATTTTGTACGCTAATATAACAATATAGAGCAATAAAAAGCTATATTTACCTGCATAAAAGGTTTTAAACATAATCCCCAAATAAAAGATGCATTAAAGCAGCACTATGTAACTTTTTCTGTGTTCAAAATTAGCTAAATGTATATAATGAGCGAGTACATCATGAATTCATCTTCCAAACCGCGTTTTTGTCTTATTCCGAATCACTATGGTACATGTTTATTAACCGCTAGAGCGCCAAAAGTTACATAGTGCTGCTTTAAAAGCAATATTCATTGTTGCTTCATTTTATATTGTCAAAACCCTTTGGGGAGGATGGGTACTCCGAATCCAATAGAGTTCACAATGTGCCATTGAAGTTTGTCATTAACAGTGGTTTCAACGAGACGATTGTTACCATGGTAGCAGTCATGAAGAAATTCCATGGCAGCAGAGTTCCCAGGCCCAGAATGAAGAATATGATCCATACAGCATTATACCTGGAAGACATGTCACATTATTCACATGCAGTTTCATTATTGATCATTTGTTTCATATGAGAAAGTTGCGCTCAAACATTTACCTGTCTCGCGGAGCGTTGGCGGCTGTCATTGTGTCTGTCTGACGGATGTGTCACTGATTCAGAATCTGGCATCAAATCTGAAATCACATGGAGACAGCCTTCATTCAGTGATAATGAAGCACAACGCCACAGACGATCTATTGTTTCATCATTTCAACCCCAATAAACACATTATAATGAAATGTTCAGCTTGAAAAGTATGCTTGTGCTGCGTTTCTGCTTTGATATACTAATGATATTTAGACATTTTTAAGAATGACTAAATGTCCAAATACGTTTAAAAATATGATTCTGTTAATGGATATTCTGGCAGCACCAACACAAACATACTGTAATATCTAAATGAATGTCTAAATTTTCACTTCAGTGTCATTTTTCCATGTGCTTCCAATTAGCCTAAATCTCTAAAACAATATTTTGAATATATCACATATTCTGCTTAGAGGCATAGAGTTCAAAAAACAACAAAAAATTAATTTCCTGAGCTCAAGCGACAGATTGTCTGGATTTGAGAAAAATGTCCAACCCTCAAGGAACGAATCACAAAATCCTCTGCACTCAAGAAAGGGCAAAATATCGATTAATCCTGCAATTCTTTGAGAATATAAATAAACGAAGAATGAGAAACTAATGAACTCCAGGACGGAACAACCTCAGTGTTTCTACTTGCTGGAATTTCCATTAATATTGATAGCTGTGAATTCAATTTTTTTATGTATTTGTATGGCACTTTTTACAGTTTAAGTCTTGGAAATGGATTCTGTTGCTCTTAAATGATGTGCTTCAGCAACTTGTTTCAGATAAACTTGTTTCAGATAAATGAGAGAGTGTGATGTCGGTTTCTACCATCTCCATGGACCATAATAAAGCTTTCTGTATGTACTAATCTGCTTAAATTATGTTGTTTATGGTGCATAAACAAATATGGATGCCTTATTGATGACAACCTTGAAGACATGCTTGAAACTGATGCATCGTCCTCCTCCAAAAAGCATACTTTCAGCAGTCGCATAAACAAACTTCCTGATCTTTCTGTACACACAGTGCACACTGAAGTACTTTTCATTCAAACAGCTGTCATGATCTACAAAACAGACCTCTTAGTGAAGAGATTTATTGGCTGACAGGAGGTCAAAACATGGGACGCCATGTAATCAACCATTTTTTATGCTGTTTTATTGTATGTTAAAACATTCTTCATGGAGAGAAGATTCATTTGAAAGAAATGTCAAAGTTGCATTTCATAGTGTTGTACCATTTCTTAAAAATGATGACAATTAATGAAAAATAGGTTTTCTCCACAGCTACCAGAATTGTGTTCAATAATCAGTATTTTTCAAAGAAACGTGCTTTCTTTTCTCTGCTCTTCTCCTCTGAAAATGTAATGATTTCGCTGCATTAGAAAATAGAAAAATTTCTCTATAAAATTTCTCTCTCTCTATTTCAAACAGTATAACAGCTCCACCTTTCCATGTGCATTTCCAATGCATCATCATGACTGAATCAGCCTGTCTGAACAAGACCTTTGAATCAACCAATTTACACAATTGATGTGATTTGACCAAATTGTGTTACACAACCATCGGAAATCTCAGTCACGCTGAGAGAATCTGACTGGAGTTGGATTGACCTAACTCTTGTGATCACATGTCCAAACTACTTTCTAAAAAAATAATCATCTCTTACCAATACAGGCACTTTATGCTTTCATGAGACAACAATATTAATCTGATCACCACTTAAACCAAGTCAAGAAGCCCTTTATAATGCATTCAGCTGCAGAAACTCTATATTTCACTTCAAAGTTAAACGGGAGATCATTCGATTAGTGGAAGCAATACATGCTGTGGGTTAGCTGACAATGACTGAAAGCTAATGAAGCATTTCCACCTTGACCGGACTTCTCTGCTCTAGGGTCGGCAGGCATGAGAGCTTGTGTGGAACTCCAGGAATGGACGGCTATATCAACAAAACCTGATGTGATCACACTGGTCTCAGAACTACATTTATATAAAATGGGTTTATGATTTCATAAAGGCACAACCAAATGTTTGAACAACATCTGATGAAGTGCACTAAACGCACAAAAAATGCCATTAATGCAAGTATGCAAAATTAAAAATGACTGTGTATATTATTAAGATTCAAAAGTTTGGTGTCTGTATGATTTTTTTAATGTTTTTGATAGGAATCTGTATGAAAAACATTTTTTAAAAAGTTGCCTTTATTCTACAAAAATATAGTAAAAACAGCATTATTATGAAATACTATTACAATTTAAAATGTTTTCTACTGTATTATAAATTCAAATGTAATGTATTCCTGTGATGCAAAGCTGAATTTCCAGTATGATAACTCCAGTCTTGAGTTTCACATGATCCTTCAGAAATCATTCTAATTATGCCGATTTGCAGCTCAAGAAACATTTATTATTATGCAAACAGTTGTGTGGTGCTTAATATTTTTGCAGAAACCGTCATACATTTTTCAGGATTTTTTAATGAACAGAAAGTTCAAAAGAGCAGCATTTATTGAAATAGAAATCTTTTGTAACAATGTCTTTATCGACACTTTTGGTCAGTTTGATGCATCATTGCTGACTAAAAGTATTAAATTATTTAAAGAAAAAAGTTGAATGTTAGTACAGCATATATTATATGAATATTTTGAAGGAGTATATGCATTTATATATACTTTTTATATTTTATAAATAAATGTATTAATTATTTAAATGTATTTATAGTTAGTCATAATAATATCCAAATTGTTTCATTCTTATTCATATACACAATAATGTTTAAAAGACATCCTTCTTTATTCATTAAAAGCCTTATATCTGCTAATAACCAGTCCCATTACACTTTTCCAAACCCTTGCAAATTACATCTCTGATTTACAGTGTACAATCACTTCCAGATCAGCTCATGTGCCAAATCTGAAAGAGGTCATCTAAACCTTCCATTTCTACACGAGCCAATGCGCACACTGTCACAGCCACACTTCACAAATTAATCCCAGCAGCCTGCAATCACTCAGTCACCCGCTTTGGTACACCTCCCACGTCCTGAAAAACACCTCTGGCCAGTTTCCCGGACCGTCCTCTGACACGGCTTCCTGGGACTGTGCTTCTAAAAGCTCCCTCAGGGGCTCCATGTTTCACAACAAAGCTGCAGGCTCCTGAAATAGTCTGTCTGTTGGGGTGTTGAGCCTTGAGTGGACCTGGCGAGAGGGTCTGTAACCTGAGAATATCAGCAGTGCATCCAAGAACAAGCTCAGGACAGATTTCAGTTCAAGAGGCCCTGCAAACCAATTCTAGCAGTCCATCCACAGCACAAGAACAAGGAGACGGGTGGGAATTTTATTAAGAAATAAATCATTCTGGTGCAGATTCACTTATAGGGTTAGTTCACCCAAAAATGAAAATTAGCCCATAAATGACTCACCCTCAAGTCATCCTAGGTGTATATGACTTTCTTCTTTCAGACGAATCCAGTCGGAGTTATATTAAACATTGTCTTTGATCTTTCAAGCTGTTTAATGCCACTCAGCGTGTGTTGCATGCATCAGTTCAAAAGAAGTTAAATAAAAAGCGCCAATCCTTAATAAAAAGTGTCTCACACGGCTCTGGGGGGTGAACAAAGGCCTTCTGTAGCGAATCGATGCGTTTTTGTAAGAAAAATATCCATATTCAAAATGTAATAATCACTTTAATGTAGCTTGCGCTGACTGTTGTACACTGGAAGCAGTTCCGGGCGGATGACGTATGAGGTCAGCGTTGTGCTTGCGCCGGTGAGTCTCGTGAAAACCAACGTTTGTTTACAGGATCAAAGGAAGCAAAGTTTCCTTACTTTAGCAAAGGACAACCAGTCTCCTCTTGGCTTATATCGAAATCCTCCGACATTCTTCTTTACAAATCCTCGTTTTGTACTTCTAATAAGTAACCGTTGTTTGTTTTGTTTTGATCTCTCCGCTGTGTTTCCGCGTGCGTCACTTCTGAGCGGCGCATGCGCAAAGCAGACCTCCATACGTCATCTGCCCGGAGCTGCTTCCGTGTACAACTGTTGGCGCAAGCTACATTAAAGTGATTATTACGTTTTGAATATGGTTATTTTTCTTACAAAAACACATCGATTCGCTACAGGAGGCCTTTGTTCACCCCCCGGAGCTGTGTGAGACACTTTTTTTATGGATGGGCGCTTTTTATTTAACTTCTTTTGAACTGATGCATGCAACACCCGCTGAGTGGCATTAAACAGCTTGAAAGATCAAAGACAATGTTTAATATAACTCCGACTGGATTCGTCTGAAAGAAGAAAGTCATATACACCTAGGATGACTTGAGGGTGAGTCATTTATGGGCTAATTTTCATTTTTGGGTGAACTAACCCTAACATTCAAAAACAATTCAGAAACCAAACATCATGAAATTAGTTTATGGAATTCCGGTATTTCTTTACTGTAATGGAATATTAGAATATTTCGAATAAAAATGGTTCCCAATTCCCAACTCAAGACCTGGTTGAATTTCACAATTGTTACTACATTTAAAAAAAAATACAGTTTCCAAAAGAGGGTTTTTGCAGCAATGCAATGCACAAACCATATTTGTATCCCCAATAATCTTTTTAGCAATCAGTTCTTTAAAGAACCATTTTTTCTCAGTGTGAAGAATATTTCAATAATCTAAAGAACCTTTTCCACTGTAAAGTATGGCTGGGCGATATATAGAATACTAGAGATATTGTCATGAATAATGAATATACAATTACAGAATATCGTGAATATCGAATATTGTTAAAAATTAAGATTAATGTGCCAAAGACGGCACCGACACACTTAAAAATAAAAGATTCTTCATTGGCATTGATGGTTCCATGAAGAACCTTTAACATCCATGGAATCTTTCCATTCCGCAAAAGGTTCTTTAGATTATTAAAATGTTCTTCACACTAAGAAAAAATGGTTCTTTTAAGAACTGTTAGCTGAAAGGTTCTTTGGGGAACCCAAAAATGCTTCTTCTATGAAATAACTGTGAAACCTTTATTTTTAAGAGTGTAGCTTGCTGCGATAGACTGTGTTTTCGGTTATACCGATGTTAAGCCGCAACACCGGTTACGTCATTTGCCTACCGCGGCACCGCCCCCCCGTTTTGATTTTTTTATAGTAACAAAAATCATTTAGCCTAGTTCGGTTAGAAGACAGACACTTTTAAAAACTAAACGCTCAATGCAGCGTGCCGAACCGTGCGCGAACGACAGTGCACCACGGAGCAGGAGTCAAATTTTATTTATCACGTGAGGAGAGGTTCCACAGTGTTTGCGGATTACTTTATTTAAACTTTGTGTATTTTATTTATTTTATTTTACATCAAGGTGTATATGCCGTGCCTCCAAGCTTTCTTATTAGTTTTGCTAATAAACGTTCTATGTTTCTTATTTATTTGGTTCCACATATATAAATGCGCACTGCACTTTTACAAGCCATTTGAAAGCGAAGAAAAAAGGGAAACTCAAACGAACTAACACACCACCCCCACCCCAACAGTGATACCGGTATTATCGGTGTTGTCACACGTCGATTAACCGGTGGGAAAATGTCCTCACCGTCACAACCCTAGAGTGTAGGCAATTTCACTCCTGCAAACTATAGCCAAGAAATGCTTATGTGGTTCAGCAACTAGGCTAGTTTCCCATCTGAAAGAGTTTCAGTCCCAGTGGGAACATAGTGTTACAGAGCATCTCTTAAATCAGAAACCACTGATAAACTTGTGTTCTCAGATACAAATCCCAGCTGCACAGGGCAAAATGCAGTATGTGAATTGCACTGATCTAAAGAAGCTGTTAGAATGCACTTTTTGCACCCATATCTCAGCCCTAGATATCGTATCTCCTTTATAGGTATATCTCAGCCCTATTAAGAACCTTTTGTGCAATGCAAAGGATGTTAAAGTTTCTTCATGCAACCACTGATCGAGTAAAGAACCTTTATGTAAAGAACCACCCCACCTGTGCCAAACAATACCCAATTTCTATAACAAATATGGGTTTAGTGTTGTCACAGAAGAACAGCAGGTCATGATTACATTTATTTTCCGTGACTCATTCTTAAAGTGCTATGAGGCAACTGGGCGGCAGGCCTGTTTTCTCTACTCTGGATATCATTCGAGAGTAAGAAACTCACAATTGGCTGGAGCGTGACGCCATTTAATTTGCCCTCTATTCTCATCCTCAAGGAAACATTTATGAAAGCATGAGTTTGACTTTCTGCCATGTTACCAAAGGCAAAAACTGGATTGAAATAAACAGTGCAATATGTCAGCTTATTTATGCCGCATGTTTCCTGTAAAATCAGAACTCTATAAAACCACTCCAACCTCTTGAAATCCCCAACCCTAGTTTTGCTTTAAACTACTTCAAATAACATTGACACCACTTTTTAATGCCTTAATATGACACACATAGGAGTTCAATGCGAAAAAATGAGGATAGGGCGTTGGGTTGTGAAAACTAGGTGTTAGATACCAGAATGTATAGCCAGTTGGTTGGAGGCAAAGGGTTGCAAGTTGCCTTTGTGATGTCAGAAGAAAAGGAAAGTTATTTCTGAGTTAATGCATTCTGATAAACGATTTTAATAAAGCAAACAATTTGTCATAATTTTGATTTTGTTGACTTCTGAAAATAGAGGTACTAGTTCTGTATCTACAGACTGTATTTGCAGAATAATATGCAGGTTTTGTGCTGACAGCTGCACACAATACCACTTATGAAACCCTCCTTGGCAGTTTTACGCCTAACACAAGCATGCAGTCAGAGTTCTCTGCGCCAAAAAAAAAACCCCGCGCGCGTTTCATAAAACTGTCAAGCATAAGCTACATAGTAAACATCACAGCATCATTTCACTTGCCTCTATGTCCATTTCAAGTCACCAACCAATGTACATATCACTGAATGTATTCATACCACACAACCCCAAAGTTATTAAAATAAAAGCATACAGCGTGTTAAGTTGTGAATGACTTCACGGCGCGTGCCAATATACATCATGTCCCCTACACGTGGTGAGCAACAATCAATCAAATTATACTCTGTTTGACACATTCTCAAACCTAATCAACACATATCTACAAATACTAAAGAGAACTTGGTTATAATAACTATCGCCGTGTGTTTCGCTAAGAATGTTTCTAAAAGTCGCGAATAATTTGGCGCTAAATTTAACCTGCTCTCGCACGCTACATATAAAACAACACAGCGCGGCACTTAAATCCACGTGTTTGAAAATACTGGACGCACTTGTTCAACTTTTGACCATCGATGTTTGAAAAGACCGGTTTCAAACGAAAATGTTCACAACAGTAACTCACGCGATAAAAGTGAACGTCAGAAAAGTGCATGAGATGAGTAAAGTACTGTAGTAAAACCGAGTCCTACCTTCACGTGCGGAGAGTAGAAGAGACTGCGGAGTCTGAGGGGGCTTAACACAAAGACGCGAGCTGTGAGGACTGAGGAGGGACTCTCCCATCCACACACTGATGATGATGATGATGATGATAGCTAGGGCTTGACTAAAGTAGGCTGCAACACAGTTTGATTATACTAGATCTTGATCTTTACCTTTTCAGTAATAACAACAACAGTACTGCTGCATTAGGCCTAGCCTATATATCATGTTTAGGTCGGACTAAAAACGTTTCTGTTTCATATATAACGTTACAGTACGAATTAAAAGTTTGGACACACTTGACAGTGTTTAAGTGCTTCAAATGAGTTTTCTTGAGAAATGTAACTTGTGCCAACTAATGAATTTCTTCACAGACACATTTTCTATTATCTTCACGTTCATTCATTCATTCAGTCATTCATAAAGAAAGAAAGAAATGGATTGGAATGTTTCATAGTTGATAGAAACTCTAAACATGGAAATCCATGAAGTAGATTGTGAGAATGTTCTAAAAATTACACAAAAACAAGCTCAAATGTATTTGCATTTGTTATTTCATAGTTTTGTTGTCTTTATTGTTTCTTCTAAATGGAAAATAGTCATAATAAAAATCATTATGCGTCTAAACTACTGAATGCACTGCCCAAAACTTAACACAAAGGGCTAAAAATTGTGGGCCAAAAGTAAATGTTGCATTATATCTAGGCTAACTATATTATATAAAAATGTATTAAATTAAAAATAAATACATAAACAAAAAATTAAATAATTATTTGACATTGTAATTTTTTTTAAATCACAATGTTTTTTGTTTTTGTTTTTTTAATGCAGAAATACAACAAAAATTGCTTTTTTTGTGTTATGGCAGGATGGGCCAAATCCAAAGTCATCACGGACCAACTTTGGCCCTAGTTTGTACATATCTGCTGTTCGGTCATGAATGAGGTGCTACAATCCGTCATGGCCAAATATAACATCCCCTACAGCATGTGACCGCAAACTTTGCACTTTGCCTTGCCTGTTGACAATGACAGACATCTGTTGTTCTGTTAGTAGTGAGGAGATGCACACCTTCCATGTGACATTTCACACCCAGAGGAACGAGGGTCTGCTGTCAAACTCACATGAGCTGAAAACTCCCATCAGAACACAGCTGCACTTTCTGAGGTTCCTGAAGAGTAATGACAACTGTATGTCTTTATCGCATTTTCAAGGACATGTGATGTCTACAGTGTTTGTTTAAAGGGGTCATATGATGTTGCTAAAAAATTGACGTAGGTATGTTGGGGCGTGTTAGAACGAGCCGTTTTAGGTAGGCGTGATTGACTCTTAACTTTTATAAAGAATATCTCTTTGGTTTTGAGACTTTAGTCTTTGCAACTTTACAGATCTTCTTTATGCACCAAGAGCTTGTAACACTCCAAAGAGAAAGGAAAAATTTAAATCGCATCATATGACCCCTTTAAAGCGCAGGTATTTAGTCACTGTCATGTGCAGAACAAGTCTGAGGTCTACTAAATTTAGATTAATTATTTCTGCTGTTGTTTATCTCTGCATGGTGGCACTAAAAATATTCAGGTTTTCCAAGCATTATCATGTATTCTTTTGTAAGTCCTAAAAGTGAATGAATGAAGCAAAATAAGTGATATATCCCTGGAAGTATTTCATAGGCATCAATTTTCTGCCACGGAAAAAAAAGATGACTGCGACTTTTTATCTCACGGTTTAGATGAGAAAGAAGTCCCAATTCTGAGTTCACATATCACAATTTAGTTTTTGTTTTGTTTTTTCAATTGTGACTTTTATCTTACAATTCAGATTTTTCAGAATTCTGAGGAAAAATCAGAATTGTGTCGACGCCGATGGCCTCGTGGGCAGCGCGCCGACGTACAGCGCCAAAAGCGCTTCGGGTGTCACGAGTTCAAGTCCCGGCTCACGGACCTTTCCCGATCCCATCCCCCTCTCTCTCACCCACTTCACTTCCTGTCGACCTATACTGTCCTATCAAAATAAAGGCATAAAACGCCATAAATAAACCTTAAAAAAAAAAAATCTGAATTGTGAGGAAAAAAGTCAGAATTATGAGTTATATCTTACAATTCTGAGTTTGTCTTGAATTTCAGAATTTTCTTCTCAGATTTCTGAGTTTACATTTTGAATTGCGAGAAAATGTCTGAACTGTGAGATAAAAAGTCGCAATTACCTTTTTTATTTTTAACCTGTGGTGGAAACAAGATTAGTACTGCAAGATTTAAACTCAGAATTCAGAGAAAAAATATAAAATTAAATCAAAGTTGACTTCTTTTACACTTAATTATCTTATTTTACATGATTCCTCAGTGGATTGTAAAGAAAACGTGTTCGTCTTCATAATCATTGAACCTCAAAATGACTTAACGTTAATCAAATAGCGATTTAGGCATCATTTTAATAAAAACACTTTCAGGTCTAGCTCCATTCAGCAACTTTATTATGGTACACTCAATTCCTCATGTGCATGAATATCCTGGTTCACACAGACATACGTGACATCAGAGGAATGAAATGGCTTAGAAATGTCATTTCTTGTTTTTAGATCTACTGTGTGATTTGTAATTCAAATAGTTTAACAAATAAGTCCAGTAAACAAGATGATGTTCATTTTCGAAGTACTTTGAATGTATTGTGTCTTGTTATGACTTGTTTACGTCTGTAGGTTGGGTTCTGTGTCAGATGAATTTGTATGTTTAAAATAGAACTGGCAACCGTGTTGTATTCTTATGGGCTGCCGCTTGACTATAACCGTGTGGTTAGACTCTGTTTGCACTTACAGTCCGACCGCTTCCACCTACACCCTGTCTAGTCTAAAAGCAGTCGTGGTTGGAGTGAGACAGTCTCTCCATGGACGTGAAGTTTAACAAGTAAACATCCAAAAAAAGTGGGAGGGGACAAAAACTTCTTAGGTAATGTAACTTAGAATAACAACCATTATCGGCTTCAAAATGAGTGCTACAACCTGGCAGCATTTAGACTGACGTCCAAGAGCCTTCACCGCAACACTGCCTCCATTCAAACATAATTCCTAACCATGCAGAAAGTGAAGGGTGCATGAAGTGTCAACACTGTGCTGTTGATCTGGGTCATAAGCTCTGTTTGCTTCAGGAAGAGTGTTCCGGAAATTCAAGTCACTTTGGATGAAATCAATCTGTTAAAAAACAAGTATTTGATATGAAAGAAAATAGGATGTTTTTAAGAGTAAATGTCAGTCATCATCTTTAGGAAATTGCTGACATTATTTTTCCAAGGTCAGTTGATCTGGAAAGAGAAACGCTGGGAATAAGAAAACTGAATTCAATCGGTAAAATGTTGCAGATATTTAAAATCCCTTTTGAAAAGTGAAACTCCACTTGAAGAGTTCCAGTGCAAAAGCCTCTAAAAGCCATCTTGGTCAAAAATGAGATAACAATACTGAGTGAATGCTCTTCACACATAGTATATGTTCAGCAAGTACTTTCACTTCAAAAGCGCTAAATCCCAGCCTCAACCCATTCAGAAGTACCAGTACTTACATAGAACCCTATACATAGTAGCCAGAAAGAAATGGTCATTTTAAAGAAAAACAGCTTTTGCATCTGAACTCTTCACTTGTACAAGGGTGAATAAATAATACCATATTTTGGGTGAACTACTCCTTAAAAAATTTATAGATAGATAGATATATTATACACACATACTGTATATCCTGTGTCATGAAGCTTTGTTTGGGAGACATAAATGAATATAAAGCACTTATGTGCCCAAAGGCACATTAAATCTGTGTGCAGTATGTCATGTACCTGGCAGGACAGAGGAACAGGAGCTGAGCACATGGCAGTGCAACAATCTCTGTAGCATGTGAAATGAAATCAGAGCTGCTCAGTCACCCCTCAACTTCTGTCAGCTCAGAGGACTCGGCTTTGGATTTGGATCTGGTTTTAATAGGTAAATTATTCAGGCATTAGATATAATATATATATATATATTAGACTTCTATAAATATGTTTTAATAAATAGCAACGCCCCCACCACAACCACAAAGCCTATTACATTTTCTTGAGAAAATGTAAAAAAGCATTCATATTGTGGCACTGCTGTTTACCCAGCATGCTTTGCGGCTGGAGTCATATCAAAAGGAGTTTAAACTGATAACTTGCTAAGAATATAAAGGTGTATAAAATGGGTTTAGGGGTGTGCTCGTGGTTGACTGTAGCTGCAGTTTATGCTCTTGCATGTTAAGACATTCACTTTTTGAGTCAGGTGAATTTTTAAAAAGTCATTAACTGAGCTGCAGTGCTCAAACTATTTAAAATATAGTGAATTAAGCTACAAACTCGATCATAATGCACAATGTTTCCATACAACATGTATTTTGAGCTGCAGCTCGTCATATTAATGGAGTATTTCACTAGTTAGCAGTAAACCAGTAACCTCACCTAAGTATGTTTGTAGATTTGTGTTGGATGTTTTCTTTGAAATGGAAATATTAATATTCTATTTGTAAACAGCATTTTTTTTTTTTACTTATTTCAGTTGACATCAACTAGCGAGCTAAGCCAGTGGTTTGATCATTTGATTCAGATCAGGACTTCAAATCGGCGTTTCAGAAAGGCGGGGCATAGAGGAGAAACAATAATGTACAGTATGTGGAAAATAATGTGTTTTTTTAACCTTAAACCGCATAAACACATTTCATTACACCAAATACACAAAATAATGTTCTTTTTAGCAGCATCATATGACCCCTTTAAATCAGAACTTCGAAGCGGGTTTGTGAATCTTTTGATTCAGATTGCTACAAATCTCTTATGAAAATTAACCATGGTTTCATTACAGTAAAAGTGTAGTAATCACAGTTGTGCTACAAATACCATGGTTATCTATGGTGTAGCAAAACCATGGTTAATTTGTGGTTACCATGTGTAACCACAACAGTAACCATGTGGGGTTTTTTGGTAAAAACCATGGTTAATTTTCATAAGGGATGTGTTGTCAAGTTAATAAAAAAGTAATAAATGTACACCTTAAGAGGACACATAGAATGAATATAGAGATGCAGTTTACACTGTTTTAAGCTTAACAGAAATTTGGATAGTTTCTATGTACTTGTCTTGTCTAGATCAACTTAGAATAAAGAAAAGAGTGGTTTATAGTTGGTCACTATTGTCGTTAAGTTTTTTTTTTGTTGTTGTTGTTTTTTTTTTGGAAAGTAAACATGCAGATATGGAATTAAATTATTGAAATATTTACGTAGAATCTCAGGGGGAACTTGAAGGCCAAAGAGGTTCAGCTGACAAAAAAGTTTAAAAAAAAACTAGCATAGAAGAACTATTTTGGTGTCCCCAAACAGCCTTTTAGCGAACAGCTCTTTTCTTAGTGTTTCATTTTAATTCAAACATCTCTTTTCCACCATAAAGAACCTTTTGTGCAGTGGAAATGTTCTATGGATGTTAAAGGTAGAGAAGATGGCGCCGACTGTGATGGCTGCCTCCGTGGCGTGCTCCGCAGTTGTTTTTATGTTTTTGTTAGTTTGTCCTGTCTTTAGTTATATCCCTGCAATCAGTATAGTCTAAAACGTGCAATGCCTGGTTGCTGTCTGCCACGATTATAGTTATTCCTATTTGTATTATGTTGTTTGGTACTTTTTGTAACCCAGATTTATTTTGTAGCTTGAAATCAAACAATTGTAAATAAATGGAGGTGGCTTTAATTATTGCATTTATTTTTGCATTCACTTGCATTGAAATGTGACTTCACTAATAGTCCTAGACAGGTGTTTATAAAATCTGATTGAATCCAGAATGACATTACAAAAGAAAATAGCTGGAACGAAAGCATTGTCATCATGTGTTTTCTCATACAAGATTAGTAAAACTGCCAGATTTCACAGCACTCGCATTAGGAAAAAGCACGCAAAGAGCGGGCCATTCTCTGATTGTTATCTACAGGCATGAAAATGGTCTTCCTGCTGAACCTTCTGAGGGAGGAGTATCCTGACATCCACTCAAAACACACCATGTCCCATTGTCCTCATCCCACTATCACCTGAGGCACAGCGGGCAAAGACAACAAGAGGAAACTTGGTTCAACCGAACAAGTGACCCATGCTCCATGTGACTTTGTTACGTATTGCTGTGGAATGGGCCTAAGAGAGCCTGGTGAAACCAGCAGACAACAGATCGTCCTACAAACCTACTGGACCATCTGATCAAATCTGAAATCAGACACCCAAATATTGTATTCACCCAAAAATTTGCCGATAATCTACTCACCTTCTATCTAAGATGTGAGTTTGTTTATTCATGGAAACAGATTTGGATAAATGAAGCATTTCGTAATTTGCTCAGCAATGGGTGCCGTCAGAATGAGAGTCCAAACAGCTGATAAAAACATCACAATAATCCACAAGTAATCCTCACCACTCTAGTCCATCAGTTAACTCTGTTACACTGTGGAAGCGTCTGTCACGAAAACAAATTCCTCGTATGTGAAAACATACCTGGCAATAAAGCTCATTCTGATTCTGATTCTGATTCTGATTCTGGAACCATCAATGCCAGAGTGTATGTATGCTATAATTGTTGAGATTTATAGTCTAAAACGTGCAATGCCTGGTTGCTGTCTGCCACGATTATAGTTATTCCTATTTGTATTATGTTGTTTGGTACTTTTTGTAACCCAGATTTATTTTGTAGCTTGAAATCAAACAATTGTAAATAAATGGAGGTGGCTTTAATTATTGCATTTATTTTTGCATTCACTTGCATTGAAATGTGACTTCACTAATAGTCCTAGACAGGTGTTTATAAAATCTGATTGAATCCAGAATGACATTACAAAAGAAAATAGCTGGAACGAAAGCATTGTCATCATGTGTTTTCTCATACAAGATTAGTAAAACTGCCAGATTTCACAGCACTCGCATTAGAAAAAAGCACGCAAAGAGCGGGCCATTCTCTGATTGTTATCTACAGGCATGAAAATGGTCTTCCTGCTGAACCTTCTGAGGGAGGAGTATCCTGACATCCACTCAAAACACACCATGTCCCATTGTCCTCATCCCACTATCACCTGAGGCACAGCGGGCAAAGACAACAAGAGGAAACTTGGTTCAACCGAACAAGTGACCCATGCTCCATGTGACTTTGTTACGTATTGCTGTGGAATGGGCCTAAGAGAGCCTGGTGAAACCAGCAGACAACAGATCGTCCTACAAACCTACTGGACCATCTGATCAAATCTGAAATCAGACACCCAAATATTGTATTCACCCAAAAATTTGCCGATAATCTACTCACCTTCTATCTAAGATGTGAGTTTGTTTCTTCATGGAAACAGATTTGAATAAATGAAGCATTTCGTAATTTGCTCAGCAATGGGTGCCGTCAGAATGAGAGTCCAAACAGCTGATAAAAACATCACAATAATCCACAAGTAATCCTCACCACTCTAGTCCATCAGTTAACATCTTGTGGATCCAAAAGCTGCATGTTTGTAAGAAACAAATCCATTATTAAGGCATTTTGACTTTAAACCATTGCTTATGAGTCCATAATCCATTATAACGCTTGCTTCTGTCCATCCGGTTGTCCTCTCACATCAAAATCCACATACATAATCTCTGCACATTTCTCTCCTGATTCAGATGAGACAACTTTTTCACTGGAGAAAGAAATATTATGGATTATAGTCTTGTATTTTTGCTGGAAGCAGCAGTTTAAAGTTAAAATGTCTTGATGGATTTGTTTCTTACAAGAAATTAACATGGACTGGAGTGGTGTGGATTATCATGATGTTTTTATCAGCTGTTTGGACTCTCATTCTGACGGCACCCATTCACTGCTGGTGAGCAAATGATGGAATGCTACATTTCTCCAAATCTGATGAAGAAACAAACTCCTGACAGTGAGTAAATTGTCAACTAATTTTAATTTTGGGGTGAACTACTCCTTGCATGTTGCACACACTGATGTAAAAAAAAAAAAAAAAACATGATTTCATCAAAAACACAAATACAGCTGGTTTATACAACTATAATCTTCTAGCCTTCATTCCTTGATTAGCATTGACGCAGAAAGGCCTTTACGAGGGAAAACCAAAACTAAAGCTTCATATCTGCTCTCCTCTATGCAGCTGGAGAACAGAAGATGGGAAAGGAAGATTTGTTTTGAGTTCTGATGTAGTACGGATTAGATAAGACAAAAATGGGGAGGTAAAGTGGTAGAAATACGATTTCAGCAGTAAAATCACAAATTAGTCACAAACAGCTAGAATAACAACATCAATGAGTTTAAGTCTAAAGTCAATACATCACATGACTTTTGCCCTCTAGACCAATTCTCCAGAGAAACGCAATAGCCCGAGTCTTATAAGTTTAGACTTATGACCCTCCATTTAAACCCACCAGACCTCGACATGTCCAAAATTATCAAACATTCTTCACGCTACATTTAGTGCTGGAAATATATGAACACTGGCCTTTGAAAATAGCCAGAAATAGGAATGACATTCAACCAGATCATTTACCAAATACAAGGAAACTTACATAAAATCTAATATGCAATATCTACAATTCCATGTAAGCAAACAGCTTAAGTTAAATCTTTATTTAGCGCAGGTCTAATGAACACCATGTCACGTTTTCTTACCTGAACTCGTGTGTCTCTGTCTGTGTACGTGAGTGCTGCCACTGGTTTCGTAGTGTTATGGCTCTAATGTCATCTGTACTGGCATAGTGAAGATGCCTTCAAAGTTGCATTCACTGCAGATGGAGGTTGTGCAAATTCTGGCCAATGATATGAGTCAGTGTCTGGAGTCAGAGCCAAATTTTAAACAGACAAAATAGGTTTAAAAGGTTTAAAGGCGTAAAACCTCTAAGTGTGAATTAAATTAAATGCAATGTCTCAAAAGCAAGCCTCCTGAGTAATCAACATTATAAATAGCATAAAAAGAACACAAAAATAGTTTATGAGGTTGAAAAACACACTTTAAAATAAAAGTTCAGCTACGCTATGTTCAAAACGAAAAGCACATGCCATTTTTGTAGTTAAGCTTGCTTGCCAAAGCCATAAACATCAACATTTATTGACTGTAAACCTTATTCTTATTTCTCACCAATAATAGCAATATTTTTTTTTTTTAATAAACTGTCATCTTTAATCTGTTTATATTCCTCCGCACTGTTGGCACTCCAGACAACCTGAGAAACACGGCCTAGACAAACTTTGGAAAGTATTACAGACATTTATTCACAAGCTTGCTCTTAACCCCATGACTGGACACAGTGTGTCGACTGTTCTTAAAATCATAAGAAACAACACTTTGGAAAATCTTGCAGAAATTTACTCAGGAGCATCTGGACGTGGTTTAATCGGTTGTGGGATGCGAGGAATTCTTAACCCTCTAACTGACCACGAAAAGAGACCCCACCTTTTAACCAGGGATCAAAACTAAACCCCACTGAACTTCCTAAAAAAATCAGGTTTGGATACAACCATCTAAAAATCAACCTCAAGAACAAAAAAAAAACTTTCAAGTGTATTATGAGAAATATAAAAGCACTGGAGAATAAAATGTGTTCTACATTTTAGAAAATGTAAAATATTTTGGGCCAAATTTAATTACTGTAATAAATGTATTCATATTTATTCATTAATTTCTGCAATTAATACTGGTTGTTTAATGCATTAAAATAATAGAAGATATTGATACTATAAATGTTTTAACTAAATTAAACATTTAGGGATGGGATCATAAGTATTTTATGGGATGACTGTTGTACATTTATTGAAATTAATTAAATGTCTACTGATTGATATAATTGTTATTTAATATAATGTTATTAATAGAATGTTCAGCAAACACTGTGTGGTATTTACAATGTGTTTGTTCATGGAAATGGGTAAAAAACTCTCTTTCTAAAGGGTTAAACATCATGAGACTCAACATCATGTGTTTCACATAATGGGCCTCTTTTACTATTTTCACAAACTATCTGTTCTCGAAAATCTATATATTCCTGTTGGATCAAGTGACCCTATAGACGCAGGTACATGAGTGTCTTCAGGCAGTTCTCCGGTCTTTCTCACACTCAAGCATAAACTGTTGCTTTGTTGTCTGATTCTTCTGGTGTTTTGTCTTATTGTGTCCATATGTTGAATGTGAACCAAACTGTAGTGTTTATTTAACATGGTCTGGCATTTTCCTGATGCTATAGTTATATAAGGGAGGACGATGTTTTTACATCTGTTCTTCCGTTCCTCTGCTCACTGCTCTGGAGTCTCCGCTGGATATTTCAGATGTTTTCATAAAGGCCCACTTGTGGAATCCGCAGCTTTTCGGTGCTTCCTTCACACGCTGGCCTTCCTCGCCCCTGAACTCTGAGCCGCTCTGTAGTTTTGATTTTGTCACTTAGTGTTTTTGTGACCCGCAGCTAATGTCACAGTGAGCGATGGGAATCAAACAAACAGCAGGTAACTCTCGATGTGTGGGGGTTTTCTGTAAACTGCGTAATACCAAAAAGCTATTTTTATCTTGTGAAGGAAATGTATTTGTCAGCTTTCAGGGTCTAAAATTACCACAAAGACTAAGTGCCAAATCTGGGTAAGAACCAGCATTGGTGAGTTTTTATGAAGTAATTGAATTTTATGAATTTAACATTAATTGCAATTTGAATGTAAGGAGGTAGAATTAAAATGAAAAGAAATTCATTAATTTATAGATAGAAAAATGAACAGATAGACAGAATGATAGAACGACAGAACGATAGATAGATAGATAGATAGATAGAGCGACAGAACGATAGATAGATAGATAGATGGATAGATGGATAGATAGATAGATAGATGGATGACGGACGGATGGATGGATAGACGGATGGATAGACAGACAGACAGACAGACAGACAGACAGACAAACAGAGACAGACAGACAGACAGACAGACAGACAGATAGATAGATAGATAGATAGATGACGGACGGATGGATGGACGAACAGACAGACAGACAGACAGATAGACAGACAGACAGATAGATGACGGACAGACAGATAGACGGACAGACAGACAGACAGACAGATGACAGACAGACAGACAGACAGAGGAGTGACGGACGGACGGACGGATAGATAGATAGATAGATAGATAGATAGATAATTTTTGTGCCAGGATAGGTGCAAATCTCCCATTAACCCAAGCGTTTCTTCTCTGACTGAAATCTGAGCTCTGAACTTTCCAACAGCAAACTTTCTGAGATGAAGCTTTCACTCCTCTGTTTATTTGAACCTCATTTTTCCACATGCCTCGTTTATCTATCAAAACATATCTCTGCTTATTATTCTACAGAGAGTGAAATATGCATTACATAGTCATCATTCATCAAATATTTGCAGGGTTTAACCTCAGGCCCGTTCCTCGAGCTGATTAATTCCTCTCATCCCTCCCTTATTAACAGTCAGGCCATGGGGTCTCCTGGCTCGGTCCCATGGAGGACACGGGTCATGTGTGTCTTCTCAACACTCGCACAACAAAGTGCACTGGGTGGAGCGGGGTAACTGTGAGGTCAGGAGAGGTTAAGAATGTCTGGCTAATTCATTTAAGTTATTGCCAATGGCCCGTCATTCCTTCTGAGGCTGGAAGATCATCGTATGTTACATGTCGTAACCTCTGGGGCGTAGGCAGAATTTATGTTTGGGTGGGTCTCCAAAAATATGGGTGGGCAAATTTAATGGTAAAGCATGTAATTTATGCAGCACTAGATGGGACAGGTTTCCTAACACACTGGTCTGAATCACAACAACAGAGCTACAGCAAACAATGCACAAAATTGATTGACAGTTTAATATCAATATTAGCACACAACCAAAACCGCAATGATGCATGAAAAAAAAATGAAAAAGACAACATGTGCAGTATATTCTAAGGCTTTTGTGAATGCAGAATACAGAATTGCTAGTCTGTAAGAAGTTGGCTACGTTCAGAACTGACAAGAGGGAACAGATTGTGCACAGTATGGGGTGGCACACCTTTAAGACACCCATCTAATGCCTATCTGGGGCATCCGAGGTCACGTTCTCTGGCACCAGTCAACCTCGCTATGCTAATTTCAGTGTAGTTTCTTTGCATTTGAATACGCTGAATCGAATTGAGCTTCTTGGGCTGCACTTAACGGCACATTAATGGGACCTTAAAGAGGAATCTGCCTGATATGTTTGGATTTTCTCCCAGGATCGCCTGTGGAGGTTTGACCTGAAACAGCATGTGGGCTGCGTACAAATGTGTCTACATTCAGCTGTCAAGTGTACTTGTTGGGTCAGTTAATTTATTCAAAAGTTGACAGAACACTACTGTTACTACTTGTTGTGAGTCTTTACATAATTTATTCATTAATAATTAAGTGAATAATTAAATATTAGTATTAGTAATTTAAAGTGAATTTATATTGAAATAATTGATATTAGTAATTTATAATGAAAAAACTTAATTATTTTAATTATTTTATAATAAAGAATAATATTATTTATAATTTTATATTCATTCATATATATCATTTTGTATTTAAAAATATTGGTTGAATATATTTGGAAATGTAATTATAAATTGTAATATTATAAATAGAATAAAAAATATGACGAATTAAATTATACTATAATTTAATTAATAATATCAATTGCAATATTATAAATTAAAATAGTTTAAAATAATTCAATAATTTAAATATAATTCTATTTTCAATAACTATAAACTATAGGTTATATATGTAATATATAATTATAATAGACTAATATTTTATATGCATATGTTCATAAATGTATTTTTTTTTTTTTAAATATATATAATACAATTATTTAAAAAGAAATAAATACATTTAAATATAATTCTATTTTCAATAACTATAAACTATAGATTATATATATAATATATAATTATAGTAGACTAATATTTTATATGCATGATGTTTATAAATAAAACTGTAAATTATATACATAGTTGAAATTATTACTATGAGAGAGCGAGAGAGAGAGAATAAAATAATATTTAAATTATGGATTTTTAAAAATCGTTTTAATTATAGGCATATATAAATATAAAATGGTAGGCAGTATACACTGTACACTAACGCAGTACACTAGTAGTCCATTCCCATGATGTGACGCATTGAGTCTGAGCGCCTGCTGCATTCCGCTGGATTACACTGTCAGCTCTCATTGACGAACGAGTGTTGCAGATGTAGTTACTTACATTCATAAACTTGGCCGGTGGTTTTTGGCGTTTTCCGAAGCGTTGTCCTGCATGTCCTGCATGTCAGTGGGTAGAGTTTGCAGAATGTTTTCTGTGAGAGTCTTTCACAGCGGTCACAGCTCTGGCCTCATTCATAGTGAATGTGACTCCTGCGCCGTTACGCAGCGTCAAGTTGCTCTAAATTCCTCTCAATCAATGGCTCTCGGTCAATAGATTTCTGCTGGTTAAGCGGCTCGTGCTTACACCGTTTTCCTTTTGGGATGAAAATCGTCAGAGCCACGTCATTACAAGTGACCTTTTTTTTTGGGTCCTTATACAGAGACAAATGTAACGAATCACACAATCTCTAACAAACTGTGTGTCATTGGCGAGGCTATGTATGGACTTCAGATTGACGGCTGGTCCAGCCAATCAAAATTGTTTTTGTGGGAACGCAAAAAAAAAATCCTGCATACAGGACAATAATCACTCGAATACATGAACATACGAAGTATCTGCATGTGTAAATGTAAAAAATAAAAAAAAATAAAAAAGTGCTATTGGATGGCGAATGGTAAATGCTAGAGCTGTCAATCTGAGCGATCAATCCAATCCAAGCGCGCTCCCGCTGTGAAACAGTCCGTGATTGGCCATCGTCTCTACCCACTAAACCCACCCATCATACCTCAGATTCCTATTGGTTGAGCTTCCCGACGTCGGATCCCGGATGTACTTTAACTTTAGCAAAGTAGCATGTAAAGTCACTGTCTATGCATTTTCTCGAGATCTATGAATTGTGATATGTTGTGTTTGAGCTCGTTTGAATCGAGAACACTTGCTCTAAATAAATATATGTGATTCACTGCAGTTTACAAATGTTTGTTGAAGGTACAAACCAAATTGCGGCCCAAATGCTGTATGTGTATGCTGTTTACATGTACTTGCTATTGTTTGGACTCTTCCTGAAACAATTATGCTGGTTTTATGCTGCTAGCTAGTTGAGACCTTTTCAGCAATATATGATACAACACTAGCTGTTCTCTGTTTTAGAGTGTAACTCTTACATGTTCACAAAACCTTTTAAATAATGCAAGAATAAGAAATATTAATTTTTCACAGAACATATTTGCACCCACATTTACTATAGCTTGAAACAGTTCCTGCTGTTCCTCCTTAAAGGGTTAGTTCACCCAAAAAAGAAAATTCATTTACAACAGTATCATGACGCGAGCGTGTGGCGGCGCTGACCCAGATCCGGCGTAATAACAAATAAAGTCGGTATTTTTGTTTTCTTTGTGCAAAAAAGTATTCTCGTAGCTTCGTAACTTTACAGTTGAACCACTGATGTCACACGGACTACTTTGTCGATCATCTTGGTACTTTTCTGGACCTTGAACGTGGTAGTTACCTTGCTGTCTATGGGAGGGTCAGAGAGCACTCAGATTTCATCAAAAATATCTTAAATTGTGTTCCGAAGATGAACGAAGGTCTTACGGGTTTCGAACAACATGAGGGTGAGTAATTAATGACAGTCATTTTTGGGTGAACTAACCCTTTAAGTCACTTCAGATAAAAGCAACTGATAAATTAATCATTTTAGATCCATTTATTGAGTTGCAAAAATTAACAAAGTATCAGTTCATATCATTCTTGTAAAAAATGTTTAAATAACATGTAAAAAGTTACAAAAATTTCTGCAATAAATGGCAAATGTGTGTTGAATGTGTAAACCTCTATTTGTGGAAGAGTGAGTCTGTAATCTGTGTTTAAGACTCAAGTGTATGAGTTATGAGATCTAATCAACTTTAAATCCGTTTGCATGTTTTCATAAGTAAATAAATAAAGTAGTCTTTGTTAACATGCGTAGAGGACCAGAAGAGTTGGAGATGTTCATTCTGGCCTAGCGCTCCTCCAGATGGAAATCTGCAGTGTCTGGATTATTATGCATAAAACATAAAACAACGCAATTGTGTAACAATTCACCCATGAGAAAAGTATAATGACTTCCATGATAGAAACACTTTTGCCATTCTTATTTTCATTGTATATATTCCTATCGCTTGGCCTCAAAAATAAAACATGTAACTGATTATCTTCCAGCGTAAATTTTTGTACACTTTCTATACTTTAGCAATACTGCCCATCTATTGGTTTCAGGTGACAGTGTCGCTGGATTATGTGCATTTTTGCTTTGTTTTCAATGGGAATTTATTCTAATAAATTCTTTATTGTAAAATATTGTTAATAATTACATCATTTTATAAATAGTAGATGGCCTTGATTTAAAAACATTCGATCAGTAAATTGTTTATATAAAATGCATTTATTTAAAAAGAATATAAATTAATTTTTAAACATGAACGTCATGATTTTTCTAAAATAAATACGTTTGGCAATATTACCATCTACTGGTTTTAGGTGGTACTGCCGCTTGGTTCTACTATTGTAGTATTTCTACATTATAAACAAATACTTTTTAATGACTAGGTTATTTTACAAATAGAAGACTGTCAGATTTTAAAATATTATATTAATATATTGTTTATATAAAATATGTAAAAATGTATGTAAAAATATAATAAATGAAATAAAACGTATGAATGCAATGTTTACCTTAAAATAACACAGGAAATACTCAGATAATCACATCATCTTGATTTAGAAAAAAATCTATTGTTTACATAAAAAGCGTTTATGTAAATACAATGAAAATGACAAAAATAATTATGAATAAAATAGTTTATATTTTATTAAAACTCTATTGGCATGTTTCTGAATTTAATTTAATTTAATTTTATTTTATTTTACAAAGAAATTCCCTCCGGAAGTACAGTAAACACATACACATATGTTTATGTGTTCCGTGTTGACCGTGATAAACTTTCAAAGTATTTAAAATTGTTTACGCAATGTAAACGCTTTTCAGCCAATAAATGTCAGAGCTTCTCGAGTCTGTATTTCGAATGTGCTTTTAATGCCGTTGACTTTTATTTTGAAAAAACATTTTAACCGGAAAAAGAAGCTGCGTACAGTCTCTGCAGCACATGTGAATGTTGTGGTTCATAGATGTCAACTGTAGGCAGCAATAAAGTTGCTATGGTTGGAAGCCCGTTTATATGGTAAATGCTTTTATTTGCCTTCGAGTGCTCCCTTTAAATACAGCACTTGAGTGGCGATGGCTGTGGGTTGCTTTAGTAAGAGTCTTTCATGTGCAGGCAGGCAGCTGCTGAATGTGACACTGTTCAGGTCAATCACAACACACGCAGGAGTCTTTAGAGGATCAGTATGCAGATGTCCAGCCATTCACAGGACTGTTAACAGCACAATACCACACGCTCAACGAGCCTTTCACACATCCCAGTCTGTGATGGTCACTAAAATACTGTCTGTGGAGGAGATCTTCAACAAGAAGTCTTTACATGACTATCTGAAGAAGAAGGAAATGCAGTATAACACATGTCTGCAGTCCCTCAATACACTGGATGATGAGGATGTGAAAATGAAAAGGACTGACCTCTCTGTGCTTGGCCATTTGGTCCAGAAAATCAGAGAATTAGAGGAGAAACAGAAGGAGTTGGAGGACACGCAGGACTTGTTGAAAGGTAGTTAAGTGGGGAAGGTGTGCTGGAAGTGAAAAGCTCTGTAGGGTGGCATTTCATTTGCATCTGTGTCTCATTTCAGATAATGACCCAGAATTACTTGAGCTTGCAGAGTCAGAGAAGGAAGCCTGTCTAGCAGACGTTCAAGATCTCAAACAAAAGGTGAGGTGTGAAAGGCTCTCGTTAACATTCCAGTCAGCTTTATTAAATAAATTACCCTTGTTGATTGTCATACAGACCTGGTATGCCAAGGAATAAAATCAATAACACGTATACACTTACAGATTTTATGGCTGAATTTCACGTATGCATGTCACAATTTTATTCCAAAATTATAATTTTTTTTAAAGAAAATGAAGCCGTTTAAGGATCATAATTATTTTTATGTATGAATGTAGTATTATTTTATCATTAATATATTTATTATTTGTATTATTATTATTATTATTATTTATTTTATATTTTATTATTATTGATTATCAAGTAAATTAGCATGAAGTAAAATAATATATAAAACAAATATTTAATACTAATAATACAATTATTATTTTTATGATTTGATTATTAATTAATTAGTAACATATATGTAATATATAAAATTACATTAAATTCTGTTATTAATATATTAGTGTAATATATGATAAATTATCAAGTAGAATATCAAGTGAATGTACATGAACTAGAAATGAATATATAACATTTAATATTATATGTGTAATATTAATATTGTTGTATGTTATTATTGTGTGTGTGTATGTATGTATATATATATATATTCACAGACAGTTATTATTTATTTATTATAAAAATGAATATATTGTTACAAATTATCACCTACATGTATACACATTTCAAATACAATTAATTATAATTAATATCATTTAATAATAATAATTTAATTATCATAATGTTATTGATGTTATTTAATATATATATTAATATCATATCATATTAATATAATTATATGAATTTAATTATTTAAGGCAGTAGTAATGATTTAGTAAGCTATTAATAATATACTATAAATTAAAAATTAATGCATTACAAACAAAACCTTTCATCAAAGTTGTCCTAAAACCAAAATGCGTTCTTGTTTTAGGACAACTTTGAACTTTTTTGATCCACTTCAAATGTTGACTACTGTATATGAAATTAATATAATATTTAATATTAGCAATAATAATATTAATTTTGTTGTAATGTTAATGATATTATGAATGTAATATAAATATCTAAATTATGCTAACCGAATTATTAAATTAAGGCAGTACAATAAGTAGTAGCAATTTAGTAAATCAAACAAAGTAAAAATGTGCGATTAATCGCGATTAAATAAAAGTTTTTGTTTACATAATATATGTGTGTGTACTGTGTATATTGTACTATGTATATATAAAGACACGCACATACAGCATATATTTTGAATGTATATATTTGTTCATATAAATTATATAATATATAAATATATTTAATATATAAACGTAACATATTTTTCTTAAATATATACATGCATGTGTGTGTATTTATATATACATAATAAATATACAAGGTACACACATATTATGTAAACAAAAACTTTTATTTAATCGCGATTAATCGTTTGACCGCACTAAAAAATATTAAATGAAATGTTGTAAAAACAATATTATTATGTAGTAAGTTTAAACGCAATGAAAATAGCCACTCAAAGCTGTGTTCTGTTTTTCAGATTTGATCTCTTCTGGTCCCAGAGGAGGAGTCAGACATGAGTGACCTGGTCTTAGAGGTCACCGCTGGGGGGTCGGAGGTCAAGAAGCCATGCTCTTTACCGCAGAGATCTTCGAGATGTATCAGAACTTCGCTGCTTTCCATGGCTGGTGCTTCGACATCCTGGAGGTCACATCTAGTGAACTAGACTGACAAATTTGTCTATTCCTATCCTCTATAAATGCTTAATAATAATATCTGCTTGGGCGCAGTTGTGTCAGGGATTGCATTGGTTGTCTTCATGTGTCTTGACCCTTCATTTCCAGTGGCGTATGTGGTTTGTTTAGGGGGCATCAGACGTGCAGCAGCCAGTATCAGTGGTCCGCTCAGCTATAAAAAGTTCAAGTTTGAAGCTGGAGTCCATCGTGTCCAGAGGGTCCCGAAAACAGAAAGTAAAGGTCGCATACACACCAGCACCATGACGGTGGCCATACTTCCCCAGCCCACTGAGGTACACAAAACTACAGCTCTAACAGAGGTTCAGAAATGGATGATAGATTAGGTGTTTTTATTAAAAATAGCCAGTATTCAGGTATGTGTGGTTATACATCGTATCGCACTCTCTCTTTAACCGCACAGATCTCATTTACCATCAACCCCAAAGATCTGAGGATGGAGACGAAGAGAGCCAGTGGTGCAGGAGGACAGCATGTCAACACCACCGACTGCGCCGTGAGGATCGTCCATCTGCCCACAGGTCAGCAGGACATCAGAGTGACTAAGCACGTCCTGATTTTGCTGAGTTAGATGTGTTCCTAGGTCAACATATTTTGTTGACCCTGGAACAACATTTTAATCCAAAAAAATTAGTCTTGGACCATATCCCTAAACCTAAACCTAAACTTAACCATTAGTAATACCTAAAATCGGAGGAAATGATAGATGAATGTCACTAATGTACAAGCACCAAACACTGATTGTAAACCTAAACTTCACAAAAACTATAAACTGGTTCTTCAAATCTGATGTTGTTCCAGGGTCAACAAAGATGTTGATCCAGGAACATGTTCGTACCTGGTAAAATCAGGTTCTGCGAGTGACTTATTTAATGGAAATATTATAGTGTAAAAATCTCTTTAATATTTAATACTGTTGTGTTTTATCTATATATACTGTATATATCTTTACATTTAAATAAGTTAGCGTTTATTTGATCTAAAATACAGTAAGTAGAGTAATATTGTGAAATGTTATTACAATTTCAAATAACTGTTTTCTATTTGAATATATTTAAAATGTAATTTATTCCTGTGATGCAAAGCTGAATTTTCAGCATCATTACTCCAGTCTTCAGTGTCACATGATCCTTCAGAAATCATTCTAAAATGCTGATTTGCTGCTCAGTTATTGGCAATTATTATTGGTGCTCAATTATTAATAATGGTTCTTATTATTTTCGGTGTTGAAAACAGTTTTGCTGAAAATTCAGCTTTGCATCGCAGGAATAAATTGCATTTGAACATATATTCTTATAAAAAACAGTTATTTAAAATTCTAATAATATTTCACAATTATTGTATTTTTGATCAAATAAATACAGCCTTGGTGGACATAAGAGAATTATTAAAAAAAACATTTAAAAATCTTAATTATTCCAAACTGTTGACCAGTATTGTGTGTAGATAGATAGATAGATAGTCAGATAGATAGATAGATAGATAGACATTCTATTAATTAAAATCATTTTCTAGGCATTTCTCATGTCCTGCAGGTCACTGGGAGTGAGACGTCTCTATGTTTTGTTGTAATTTCAGGCACCGTGGCTGAATGTCAGCAGGAACGCTCTCAGATCAAGAACAAAGAGACAGCCATGACGTTACTGCGAGCCAAACTCTACAGCGCCCGGCTGGAGGAGGAGACCAGTAAGAGATACCAAGCTCGAAAACTACAGGTATGTTAATTAATTCATTTAGCATGAAATCAATATTGACCCTATTTACTTTCTGAAATAACTTTCCTGTGAATGATTCATCAGTGCGCATTATTTTTGAATAACATGCACTGATGAATCATTCACAGGAAAGTTAATAAAATAAAAATCTTTATAGTCTTTTAGCAAAATATAACCTTGCTCTTCCTCTGAAATAACTTCACGATCCAGTAAATTTCCGCCCTACATTTAGTTTCTTGAAATATCCTGTTTTACCTGGAAACGTGTTGGATTGGGTTGTGAACAACAATTCACATTGATTTTAACTTTATTAATGTACAGCACAAGACTGTGACTGTGTCTAATATCAGATATAATTGTTTTTGCTGATATTATTTGGTAAATATAAATGGCATTTTTCTTCTCTTGTAATAGATCGGCACCAAAGGCAGATCAGAGAAAATCAGGACTTATAACTTCTCTCAGGACCGGATCACCGATCACAGGATCGGAAAAACCATTCACGACCTGCATGGATTTTTACAAGGAGAGGAACTGCTAGAGGAGATGATTGTGTTTTTGCAACAGTTTTCTGAACAGGAATCGCTTATGGACATTCTTGAAGACGATGATCAGAATCAGTAGTTGTTTGCTGGCAATACAGACATGTGTAAAAGTTTGGCTTTGTGGGTGTGAGAGTGGATTGTAAGCACAGCCTTCTAGTCTGAGGAAAAGAGCGTAGTAGTATATCTCACTATCCCTCTGAAGAGTTTCACAAACACTCTTTGCTTTCTCTTGAACTTTTACACAGTGGTGTGAAATGCTTTTGGTGGGCTGTTCGTTTTGTTTTCTTGTTCAGCCAGTTTGACTTTTCCAACTGTTTGAGATTTTTTTATTGCTTTCTCTTGAACTTTTACACAGTGGTGTGAAATGCTTTTGGTGGGTTTTGTTTTCTTGTTCAGCCAGTTTGACTTTTCCAACTGTTTGAGATTTTTTTTAAATCATTTTGTAGCGTTTTAACTCCTAAAGAGCATTGTGCATAAAATGTTCATATTTAGAGCTGAATATAACATACATAAAGTAATTTTGCATTACTTTCTTAGACCTGGAAATCACATACAATCACAGGATTCCCTAATATTACCAGTATTTTAAATCCTCGATTAAACCAACGACACAACACTTTTAAAGTCCATCTTTATTGACTTTTTTTTTTTTAAAAAGGCGCTTTTTTTCCCGAAGCGCGCCTTTCATTGGGTGGCGCTCTTTGTGCATGATGACGTCTCGGTTGTATGTGCGTCATGACATCACTTGAGACGTCCGCCCAGCGCTTTCATTGGCTGCCGGTCGTTTAAAGGTATTCACCTGCGCTCTGATTGGCTAGAAGCTTTGGTCGCCAAATTTCAAATGCATTTGCAAGAGGCGCTATTTCCCCAAACTCACTAACCATTGTGTTGCCGCTTAAATGCTTGAGCTGCTACTGCAACAGCGACCAGGACACGTCTCTAAGGACATATGAGGAATACATAAAAGTGCTTTCATATTTTAGAGGTAAGAGAATACTGTTTTAATGTTGTGTTTTTTTAAATTCTGGAGATTTTAAAGAGGATTTAAAATCAAAAGATATTAGATGTCCGACCATGTTCGCGTTTACCTCTATGTGGTCGTCTCAGATTTGGGTTTAATATTGCATTTTTGTTAAATATAATATAAGTATTTATATTCTGGAAAGCATTCCAAGAAACTAAATGAGCAATTTATTGCAAGAACATAGATTTTAAGTTGTATTTTTACGCTAGCATGTGGTGTGTCACGTTAACCTTAGCCACGTCAGGAATGCACGTAACGTTACTTGGGCGCGCAAAATGAAAAACACTAATAAATCACATAAAAACAAATGCGTCACCTGAGTAACACTTAAACACATTGAATATTAGGGAATAACAAGTATGTATTTTGACATGTATTATGAGTGTGTTTTAATACGGAAGTTCTAATGCTTAAAACGAGAAGTCCGGCTAATGTTCTTTGGGTTGAGCCTAAAACAGTGGGTGGATCAACTTGGATTTTGTGCGTTATGTAATTCTTTATATTGATGTAAGTTATTAGACACGTAAAACATCAAGAGAGTCAGCAATTTGTTAATGCATTTCCAGTAAGTTATATCCTCATGTACTGTTAGTACATATTATAAATAGTAGTCTGGCCTATGTGGATTTATGTAAAATGTTTGTTTCTACTGATATATAACCTGGATCAACAATTTGTGTAAACATTAACATGTCATATTTCTCCTTTCCTCTAGTTTACTGTGTCTGGATCGGCCTCAATATGAAGTGTCCAAGCTACAGTGACGATTCAACAGTTTTATGCCACATGGAGAAAGCCGAAACAGACCTCGGTGAGGTGAAGGGCCACAGGGATTCTCCACGGAAATCAGCCCCGCGCTCCCCTGTGGCGCCCAACATCTCCACCCCTGTGGAGACCAGAAGCAAAGGCCCCCAAAATAAAGAAAACTACCAGAATAAGCGTCATTCTCTAGACGTGGCATCAGACGACGAGGTGATTATCAGCAGTAGCGGCCTAACCGAGGACAGCGGCTACCTTTCCCTCCAAAACAGCCGGGTGGATCATGGGGACGTGGATGGCGTGGACTCTCTGGAGAGGAGTGAAGAGAAATGTGTGTCCTCTCAATCCTTGGCCGTGGAGTGTCATTCTGCACCCTGTCTGCCCGTGTTGAAGTTTCAGGAGGAGGTGTGCAGAGAGCTGGCTAAAGGCTTTCAAAAGAGCAAAAGTTACGACTGGACCGTCGTCGATAAGGTTGCTGAGAACTACGGGCTGAATAATGTGATCGGTGGGAAGATGGGACGGCAGTTTGTGGACGTCCTTTGCGGCCTGTTGAGGAAAGACATGAGGCATGTCCTTGCCAGGATTTTGGGCCTGTTGGGAGATTGCGACTTAGTAAGGTAACATCCGGTTTAGTTTTGTTATTTCTTCTGTGATTTGATCTGAATCTCACTCTGATGTGAATCAGAATGACTGACTCTTTTTGGTCTTTTGCAGCTGTAGAAAAGTGAGCCGGACGTGGCGCAAAATCATTTGCGAAGATCAGGTGGCCCTTTGGCGCTGCAGAGAAGCAGAAAGAGCGTTAAGGGTAAGAGACTTTATAGAACGGCAAAACTGGAGCAATTCATCTGTGTGCAATTTTATTAAAACTTTAAAGGGTTAGTCCACCAAAAAAAAAGGAAATTCTGTCTTTTACTCACACTCATGTCATTCCAAACGCATATGACGTTCTTGTGCAGAACACAAAAGAAGAAATTTTGAAGAATGTTTAACCAGTTTCAGTTTTTTTTTTTTTTTTTTAATGCAATGGAACTTGAAAAATACCATCTTTTATATTCCACAGAAGAAAGTAAGTCATATGGGTTTGGAACAACATGAGGGTGAGTGAATTTTCAGAATTTGAATTTTTGGGTGGACTGTCGAGTTCACAGAATCATGGAAAATATGGAAATATTGAGGAATTTTGTGTAGACAGGGTTTCTGTGGGTCTTAAAGTCTTAATTTATTATCAGTTCACCTGTATACAAATGTAGGCCTTAAAGGGTTAGTTCACCCAAAAATGAAAATTCTGTCATTAATTACTCACCCTCGTGTTGTTCCAAACCCGTAAGACCTTCGTTCATCTTCGGAACACAAATGAAGATATTTTTGATGGAATCTGAGAGCTGTCTGACCCTGCATAGACAGCAAGGCAACTGAAATGTTCCCAAGTCCAGAAACGTAGCAAGGAGATCTGTAAAATAATCCATGTGACATCAGTGGTTCATCCGCAATTATACGAAGCTACGAGAATACTTTTTGTGCACAAATCTCCTATGCTGTTTTCGTTCAGATCAAATCACAACAACGTAGGAAACGGATCCGGCGTGACGCAGCTGACACAGAACGGCATACGTTATTTACGTCCACCGTATATTTTTCAAGATGGCACCAGGGTGATGCGGAGGAGACGAATTGTTGAATAAAGTCATTGTTTTTTTTTTCTTTTGCACGATTAATGACAGAATTTTCATTTTTGGGTGAACTATCCCTTTAATAGTCTAAATCTGACCCAAATGTCTTGGATTCCTAAAGTCATGAATTAAATGTTGCACACACTGCAAAAAAATCAATAACCTCAGTATTCTTGTCTTCGAAGTTCAAATCTCTAAACATCCTTAAATTATTTGGAGATGGAGAAATGAACATGGGTCTCGTTTTTTGAAAAATTAAAACCAGTTTCTGCTTGAAACCCGAACCATGTTTGCCAATGGGGTATGAAAACTTTTTTTTCATTCTTCATTGGCATACGTTTGTTCTTGATGTAGTCATAAACACAGTTTTTGAATGTTTCCTGAGAAATTAAGACTAAAGTGTTTTTTTTCCCCCTCCCAAATACACTAATTAATGATCTGTCCAAAATATTTTCAAACTTTGAAGTGTTGCTAATGCAACGCAGTGTGTGTGCTTTTTAAAAGAACATTGAATTGTGATCCCTTGGTCTTAAATTTATGTTCATAAACCCTGGTAGAAAAGTGTGCTTATTTGTAGTTCAGAAGGGAAAGAAACCTTAGAATTGTTGTTTGATATTTTGTAGTTCTAATAGCGTTCGTCTCTGTTGCTTTCAGGACTCTGGTCGCTCCGCGTGCTCATTATCACGAGACTTCACCTTGAGCAGGGTGGTGTTCTCCTGCATGCAGACCGTCGCCTCTACGCCCGTTCACAAGGCCGTTAAGAAGCCGCAGTGCCAGACGGGTGGAGCACGAAACACATCCAAGTCAAGTCGCTTCCAGCAGTTTCATGAGGTAAAGCAGAAATCTCCCAATAACACCAGATTGTGTCTGTATTTACTGATACACGCATGACTTTAGTAATAGTTGCATGTGGTCGGCAGCTGATTTTAATGGTGGTGTTCTCTTCTAGGTTGCCCAGTCGCTCAAACAGGATGAATCTCTACGATCATGTATCCTCTGCGGCTTTGCAGCACGGTACAACGCAGCCATGAAGAAGGCTGTGTGCTCACGCACCAGCTGTGCTTTTGAGTTTTGCACACTGTGTCAATCAGCGTTCCACAGCTCTGCGCCGTGCCGCAATACCATCCGGACCTTCTCCACTTCACAGAAAACGCTCCTCGCCGGCTCGGCTCGAAGCAAACGCAACATCCGTCGCCTCTGAGCACCAGACGGGAAATGTTACAAGAACTACTTTTAGGTTCTTAATTGTTTTGAAAGACTTTAAAAAAAAAAAAAAAAAAATGAATGTTTTATCTTCCTAAATGTGAAGTGAATTTGGCCACATTTGTGGCCGCTGCGTAGTGAAAAACTACAATCATTCTCTATGCCAAAAAAAAAGAGACTTAAGGAGGTTAAACAGCCTCTTCAGTATTGTAAATGTTTTATAAGATTTTATAAAAATTGTAAATGTTTTATTGACGAAATGATCAATTCTTGTCTGTCTTATCACAGAAATTGTACATATTTAAATGGTTGAATAAAGCCTTCGTATATTTTTAAACTTTGCTTCTTTATTGAATGCCAATATAATCGAGTTCCCTATTAAGTCGATTTTGTGTGACGGCGTCTATATTTCTTCAGAACTGTCACATGACTAAATTAGCATGCTAAACTTAGCAAATGGTCTCCAGCTAGTGTCTTAGCGTTATTGTGACTCATTTTGTCCAAGAGAAAATTGTGTAAGAAGTCTCATCACAATGATGTTAGACTTTTGGATTGTTAGGTTAAGCACGTTGCATTGCGGGATGCACATTTCACAATAATAAATACAATATTATTCAAAAGTTTGTTGTATTTATTAGATAAAAATACGGTAAAAACAGTAATATTGTGAAATATTTGTATAATTTAAAATGAGTGTGTTCTGTTTGAATCTATTTTAAAATGTAATTTGTTTCTATGATAAAGCATCATTACTCCAGTCTTCAGTGTCACACGATCCTTTAGAAATCATCCTAATATGCTGATTTTTTGCTCTAGAAATACTTTTTATTCTTATCAATGTTGAAAACCGTTGTGCTGATTAATATTTATGAGGAAACATTTTTTGATGAACCGAAAGTTCAAAAGAACATTAATTTATTTTGCGACAAATGTTTTTACTGTCACTTTTGATCAGTTTAATGCATCCTTACAGCCTTCATTTCTTACTGACCCCAAACTTTTGAACAGTAGTATTCATAGATGACCGCACCATGGCAGTTTAATAGCCATTGTGACATTATTTCTTCATAAGCTTTTTTCCCTCATTAACTCAAAGACGCCAGATATGATCTTGGGTTTGTCCTAATGAGTTTGTTTACAACTGGTCAGCTGGCACAGCTTATGTTAGTTGTGTGGTCTGAGGAAGACACAAAATGGACACCAGACACTTGTTCTCAAGCTGTTTTTTTTTGTGGCTAGATGGCACCAGAGAGCTTTTCTGTTGACACCCTATCGCTCCTGCGCTGTTTTATCTACAGTTTTCCATGTAAACTGAATGTGTTTTATTTTGTGTAAGATCAACTTTAAGCCAGTTATGTTTTTTTTTTTGTATACTTTGCAGTTTTAAGCAAATGAGTGTTTCTGAAATCACGTCAATCTACAGGTCAGCAGAGGAAGATCTCAAGAGAGGAGGTTTCCACACAACTACACTGAGGCTTTATTTACCAGTTATTCACTGTCTAATGTGATTCACAGACAGAAAACAGAGCTAAACACTGAACACAATTACCTCAAATACTTGCTGGAATCTGAATTAGCGTCTCCCCAGAGAAAAGATCTCATTTATTGCTGAACATATAAATAATGTGCCCACTTTTCTCATTTCCATTATGTCTGGTCTCATAACAATGTCTAAACTAATCTTTGACTTTCTTTTTCCTGATGATTCTGGTCATGATTTGAAATGCATTAATGCTGCTTCCTAACAGCTTGTAATTTCATCCATTTAACAAATTTAAAGCATAAAATCCATTAACTGTGATTGAATGCTGTGAAATGTGAATATTGTGCTGTGAGAGAATATGAACCAAATTGTTGGCAAGTAAAAACTATGTCAATGTTTGATTGAAAGATGATAAGTATGGATTAAACTGCATGCATGAAGCAAAAATACCAATTAACCTAGAATTAAAAGTATAATTGATTTTTGGATTTCCTTCCACATGATGGAAATGAAAACTTGGATGTGTAATAGATGTATAATGTTTGCTCTAATCCATGAAAATCATAAGCATGCCTTTGCAAAAAGTATAGTGGTGAGGATTATTAAAACTAATCATCTTTAAATAAAATTCTAGTTAAAATGTAGTAATTTTAATAATTTGAGTAATTTTAAATTTGAAATAAGAAATTTAATTTGAAATAAAAAATTAAAATAAACATTAACTGAAATTATATATATATCATTTTATTTTAATAATATAACTGTTATTTCTGTTAGATGCCAAGGAAACATTTCTCATTTTCATTTAGTTTAACTTAATCATTCTAAAATAACTAAAAACTAAAATAAAAACTACATAGAAAAATAAAAAATAAAAATAACAAAATTACTATAACTTTAAGTAAAATAAAAACAAAAACAGAAAATATAAAACAAAAAACTAATTCCAAATTATAATAGTATCTCAGTGACACTAAACTCACAGTGGTACAGTGATTGTGTCAAATGGTAATACTATAGTACTTTTAAACATGGTATACCATGGTGCTACTACAATATGGTACTTTTTTGTTAGTGTGCAAATTTAAAACTTCACATGAAATAGGGTTACATTTAAAATACACATTTTAAAAACTCACAGAAGCTGCAAAAGCAAAGCATTAAAGTTTTTGAACATTTAAAACAGGTTTGTTTTATTGATCCTTTCTGTGCATTCAACTAATTCATAACCATAAATAAAGGCACTTTTTCTATTAAAATATCCTTTCCTATCTTCTGCAGCTTTACTAATGCTTTTCTGATTTACTCTTGAAATCCACTATGGCGCCATTGCTAATATTTTCGGCTCCTTTATGATAAATGACTTGTTTTCCCTCATTTGTATGTCGCTGTGGATAAAAGCATCTGCTAAATGAATAAATGCAAATGTAAATCTTGACAAAGAACCGGACAAGACAGGTCCTGTTTGTCTTTTCATTCTAAAGCTGAAATATAAGTGTGTAGTTGATGATGCTGTCACTGTCCCAGAGACAAGCGGTCATTTCCCATCACTGCCCTCAGGAGCAAAGGCTGAATGTGGCTCAAAGGAAAATTTGTTCAAAATGTACTCATCCTCAGGCCATTCAAGATGTAGATGAATTTCTTCATCAGAACAGATTTGGTGAAATGTGAATGGGTGCCGTCAGAATGAGAGTTCAAACAGCTGATAAAAGCATCACAATAATCCACACCACTCCAGTCCATCAGCTAATTCGTTGTGAAGCGAAAAGCTGATTGTTTGTAAGACACCACTTTTGGACTTTTTCACTGGAGGAAGCGTTATTATGGATTATGGACTTGTATTTTGGTCAGAAGCCATGGTTTAAAGTTAAAAAGGTCTTGATAGATTTGTTTCTTACAAACATTTAGCTTTTCACTTCATTAGATGCTAATTGATGGGCTGGAGCAAGGATGTAGGTTTGATTTGGGGACATAAAGGCAGACAACAGACAAATTGTTTGATCCAAATTATTGACAATTTAGTAGTCACTGAATATTGTGACATGTCGTAGCGTCTACTAAATTCTAGGCCCTTGAAAATCATAACAAGCCGACTTTGGAAACTATAGTTCTCTCCTTAAATATGAAGAGGTCAAACAACAGATTAATGAGTCACAAAAAGCTTATGTAATTATAATAAGTCAGACACTGAAGTGAGTTGTTTTTGTCACTCTTCTGATGAAGATGTCATTCACTTGTTTTGTATCCACATAGAGACATTTTTTAATCTTTATCCAATCTCATTTTGTATGTTTCTTTCTGTTTTAAATGTTTTCTTTGGACTGTTTGGCTATTGGCTATTTCCATTTGATTTATTAAACCACGGTCTGTACAAATGAAGCTCCAAATCAGCCGAGGATACGGAGAGCAAAACAGGTGTTTACACTGAAACGCACACGCACGCACACACACACACACACAAAACATATCGTTCATTATGAGTCATTCTGCTTGGGAATACAAATCAAATTTTTCTGTTGGACGCTATCTGCTGTGATTAACCTTTCAGACTAGATGCAAACCGCTCTGAATGTGCGTGTGGGTGATATTTGAACATTATTTTAGTCACATCTGGGTTTAAATTTGAGTTAAGGGCATGTGGGTTCACTGGAAATATGTGAATTAGGTTATTGGCACTAAAGGAGTGTGTTATTATGAAATCTGTCTTATAAAACGGATAGTTCCGACTCACTAAATGCTGATAAATGCACACTTGTGATTGCACATTCTATATTCATGTTCTGTAACCATAAAAATTGTACTGTTAGGCTAATTTACCACACTCAGGAAAAAAATTAGGCCCTGAATTTAGGATTTATGCATTTGCATTAATGCCTTTAAATTTCCATTCATTTGGGTTACACAATTTTAACATAAACTTGATGTGATGCATTTTTGTCAGTCATACATAAATGAAACGGGTAAGATTTCTGTACTCAGAAAAAACATGGCATAGTTTATTATTAACTATTTGCATGTATTTAATTTTATTTAAATATTCATTTAAAAAAAATACATTTATTCAAATTGCTTAGAATCATCATAAATCTGTTTATTGTGGAAACAATTACATTTTTCAGTTAAAGGGGTCATATGATGCGATTTACATTTTTCCTTTCTCTTTGGAGTGTTACAAGCTCTTGGTGCATAAAGAAGATCTGTAAAGTTGCAAAGACTAAAGTCTCAAATCCAAAGAGATATTCTTTATAAAAGTTAAAGAGTTAGCCACGCCTACCTAAAACGGCTCGTTCTAACACGCCCCCACATGTCTACGTCACTGTGTGGGAAGATTTGCATAACACCGCCCAAATGTTCACGCAAAGAAAGAGGGCGTAACTTTGTAACGCTTCGTCATGCCTGGAGCTGATCCGTGCTGGTCGCTGAGGAAATACATCAACTTCGCGCTGTGGATCACCGGATCGGCTTTCACCGTGGACGAAGCGGAGTCCAGCCCGGGGTCGTCACATGTGGTTGCCACAAGCCCACCGGACGCTCCTTCGTTGAATCCGCCGGCCTGCGCCGTTCTCAAGCCCACCGGCCTTCTCTCACTCTAGGCCGCTGCCGCGTGTGACGCTGTGTGTTTCGTTGTGAAAGCGAAACTACTTTGTCTGGTCTTCCAAAAGAGGACACGACTAGAAATCAGTGGTTAAGTTGTATTTACAACACTGTTCCAGAACATATAGTTTCTACACCAATTGTTTTTTTTCAGTGTGTGCACATAACGATAATGTCTAAATTAAATGTTTTTAAGTAAAACATACAGTATAATAACATCACAATCAACCTAAATACATAAATTTATACCAACAAAATTAATTTTCATGGCTTATATCGGGTACCCACTTACAGGTGGCCACTTTTTACAGTGTATGTCTTTAAGATCTCTTCTGCCCTTCAGTTTTCTTCATCAGACAGACACGTGTCCCATTCAAGCTATTCCCTGTGAAACGAGGGCCACGTGTGATGTTTATTATGAATGACTGGCATCAGTCACGTGACCGTACATCAGGGGTCTAAAGGTCGACTCCTGTCACTGCCATGGTCTTCAACTAGCACCGCCAAGCGTTCAGGACAGATGAGTCATTTCCATATCAAATGCTGATTGTCCTTCATTCTTGTGATCCAATAGCGTAAATTTCATCGCTATAGTCCTTTTCCTCCCCCATAGCATGTATGTATTAAGCATAAAATGATTTGCAGAATGTAGGGATTAATATATTGGCGGTCTTGCGTGGCTGGATAATTCTGTGAAGATTTGTTTTTGTGCACAATAACTAAAACGATTAAACCTCTCTGTTTTTCTAAGGATGCAGTGCTCTGTTCTCATAAAAATGGAGGGGAAACACAAACCGTGCTCTATTTGAACCTTGAAAATGAGGTTAGTATGCTAGCCTTCAAAAGTTTGGGGTCAGTAAGATTTTTATTTTATTCTTTTATTTTGAATTTCTGTTCATCAAAGTATCCTGGGGAAAAAAAGTTCATAGTTTCCACATAAAAACAAAGAAACGGCACAACTGTTTTCAAAAGTATTGGTAAAAATGTTTCTTTAGCAGCAAATCAGCATATTAGATTGATTTCTGAAGGATCATGTGATGCTGAAGACTGGAGTAATGATGCTGACAATTCAGCTTTGATCACAGGAATAAATTACATTTTAAAATATATTCAAATAGAAACCAGAAATTTGTAATTGTAATAATATTTTAAAATTTTTAATGATTTGTCTGTATTTTTCATCAAATAAATGCAGGCTTGGTGAGCAGAAGAGACTTGATTGAACCATGGAGTATGAACATATATACTGTATGTGACCCTGGACCACAAAACCAGTCATAAGAGTCAATTTTTTGAAATTGAGATTTATACATTATACAATAAATAAGCTTTCCATTGATGTATGGTTTGTTAGGATTGGACAATATTTGGCCGAGATACAACTATTTGAAAATCTGGAATCTGAGGGAGCAAAAAAATCTAAATATTGAGAAAGCAGCAAATCAGCATATTAGATTGATTTCTGAAGGATCATGTGATGCTGAAGACTGGAGTAATGATGCTGACAATTCAGCTTTGATCACAGGAATAAATTACATTTTAAAATATATTCAAATAGAAACCAGAAATTTGTAATTGTAATAATATTTTAAAATTTTTAATGATTTGTCTGTATTTTTCATCAAATAAATGCAGGCTTGGTGAGCAGAAGAGACTTGATTGAACCATGGAGTATGAACATATATACTGTATGTGACCCTGGACCACAAAACCAGTCATAAGAGTCAATTTTTTGAAATTGAGATTTATACATTATACCATAAAAGAAAAATTAATAATTTTGACCCATACAATGTATTGTTGGCTATTGCTACAAATATAACCTTGCTACTTATGACTGGTTTTGTGCTCCAGGGTCACACATATAGTCTCAACAAAATGTCACCTATATATTTATATCTCTATATTTATTGGAAATGATACTGTAGTATACTACCATGCTATTCTTTGAATTCTCAGAGCACCAAAACTGACTACAAATGTGTACGGGACCGAGGGGGCATGTGGAAAGAGTGCAATGCACAAACACACACGCTCACTAATGCTCAAAACAAGTGGTTCCTGGCCAGCCATTTCTATGTTGAATCACTTTAAGTGGTAATGCACCCATTATCAGAGTGGAGCTGGTCAGTGTAGAGTCTATCCATCTATTTTTACCTGCTGTGGTCAGCAGGCCCATTTAGCCATCCGGTAATGAGAGCTAATGAGCTGCTCCTCTCCACACAGCCCCGGACAAATCACATAGCATCTGATTTGCACCACAACAATTCAATAGCCAAAGATTAAGCCTGGTCACCAGAGACTGAATCTTTATATCATACCTGCTGATCTATGGAATCAGATCGAGAAAAGACCCAAAAAATGAATATTTGTCAATAAGTCTGAACCCCGTAAAGCCTACTGTATCATATTTGATGCATGAATTTCTAAGGCCTCTAAATTACCTACACGATCAAAACTTTGCTGAAAACCTGTTGCACACAATCTTCTACATGCCTTCTGTTGTCTGATTGATAGTTCAGGCTTTTTTTTTTTTTAGCAAGGAAAAGACCTTTAGTATAATTGTCCAAAAGTCCACCGCCATGTGGTTCACTTGTCTTTTTGCTGTGAAATCTTTATTGATTTTTATAAAGTGAATTTTTATATTGTTAGAAATATTTCAAGATGAACATTTGCTGGACTGAAGAAACTTAGGTTTATTTAATTATCCATACTTTTTATTTTTTTTATTTTTTTTAGAAAATCTAAATATGATCAGGCTTTTGAGAAATGTTTATTTGTTCATTCTCAATCACTAATGTATAGCACTGCATTATTTGTTTTGAAGCTACAGAGCTTTGTTCATAAAACTAAGCATTTAAATATAGTTTTATTAAGACATATTATACAGTAAGATATATACAGTGACAGAATTTCAGAATTTCATCTTAATTTTTGGCCATATAATAAAATCAGCATCTGCACCAGATTGCATATTTTTGCTCAGTTTGGGCCTCTGAATAAATGTTTTTTCCACCTTGAATAGGAGATCCATATTCTGCACTATATGAGCTGTAAATGCCTGTTGCATCGCATGTTATACAAGACATAAAACACATTTTATGCATTTTGTCTAAATAAATAAATAAAAAAGATTTTTCTGACGATTGTTTCTTATGTAAGATTTAGAAAAGTCATGTTTCTTTAAATAATGTAATTATGAACATGGATAAATGAAGACTCATTGTTAGCACTATATATAGGCTATACATGGCACATTATGCAAATACAAGTTTTGGTGCATGAGTGATTTTTGATTAGTCATCTCAGTTTTTGCATCTCCTCCTACTTAGTGCTGTAATGATATAAATCCAACGTGACAAATTAAGAGCACACAAAAAATATTCAGTGCATATTTTCTCTGATTGTTTGTTATTGTTCCATTCAGCTTGATTTCTAGCATTTCCAGGAAGATGGGATGTGCAGCTGCCACAACGATTACAAACGACAAGCTAAAACGACACATGCATTAAAAGAAGCACAGCCACAGAAAAACACATAACAGCCTCTTCAGTTACCTCAGCCAAGTAGAGCACTTCAACACGAACAAGCAGCCAAACCAATCAAAAGAACAGGCTCACACTGACCATAACCTATGTTCTTAACTATTAAGCTTCAAACATCCTATTAGGAGTCAACGATTTGCGCTAACTCCATTCATCTCCCAAAAAAAAAAAAATTAAAACAATAATGGTAAGTCAGTAGTTCAGATTTTTACTTGCCTTGTAAACACTTTCACTGTTCTAAATACAATGAATGAATGAATAAATAAATAAATAAAAGAAAAAAACTATTTATATTTTTAAAAATATTTTTGTATTTTTATGTTTTTCATTTAAAATTATGATTTATATCATTATCAAAAAATAACTTAATAATTAAAAATATGTATTTATTTATTTTTGTTTAATTAAAATTGTTTTCTTACAAGCAATCATTTATTAGATATTTATAATGAATAATTTACAAAAAATATTTCTTACAAAAATAAACAAATGATCTTTAATTTATTTGTTTTAATATTTTTCTTTTAAAAGTACGCTTTACAACCAAAAATAATTTACCTACGTCATTTTAAAATTTAGTTGTTTTTTAAAAGTTGTTTTACAACCAACCATTTATTAGATGTTTCTAATAATTTTAATAACAAATATATATTTTTAATTGTATATATATTTTAAAGATTTTTTTATTTAAAATTGTGCTTAACATCTTTACAAAAATAATGTACCTAAAAATATTAAATTGTTTTTAAAATGTTTTTATTAAAATATTTTTAACAACCCCTCAGCTTTTTATAATGAATTATTTAAATATATATATATATACATATATATACACTGAACAAAATTGAAAAACACTTTTGTTTTTGCCCCCATTTTTCATGAGAATATTTGAGAGAAATAGGCCTTTTGTGTACATAGAAAAAGTCTTAGATCTTTGAGTTCAGCTCATGAAAAATGGGGGCAAAAACAAAAGTGTTGCGTTTATAATTTTGTTCAGTGTATATATATATATATATATATTGTAAAAAGGTTTGTATTTTCAATAATAACTAGAAAACATATATTTTTACATTATAATGCAACCTTAATAAAAGCTATAAATAGCTTGCAGTTTATCATGCATATGATAAACAAACATAATATTTAGTGACAACACAACATTGCTGACTGATCAGCAGACTGGCATGGACCATCCTTATTTTTGAGCCTTGACCGCTCAGCCGTCTCTTTAAGATATTTATATCAGTTATAGTTTAATTGGTACAAAACAAACTATTTTTCCAGGCCAAAGGATGACTCAAAATAAATGTAATTTGACAGACAAGCCTAATTTTGGCAACCAGAGTCCCATCTTAGTGCATGTCGTCTTATATAACACCTTCTCTGGCATTCCATATCCTCTTGACATTTATGATTCAAATTTCCAGAGCTGCTTTCAACGTGTTGTAGACACTCTTAGTCACAGGCCGGCTAATACTAATGACCGTTTCCTTCAGAAGTTCTCAAAATAAGGCGAAATGAGACCTTCAACTGGAATTGCAGGAATGAGTGACGTGTTTTCAATGTTGTTTGATTTGGTGGAGTCATTTTAACGTACGGACATGGAGAGCTGCCAGACCCTTCTGTATACGTCTGTCTTCATATTGCATCATAACTGCATCATCCCGTGACACTAATACATCATTACGCCAACTGCCTGGACAATATATTTATCATATTTTTCTAAAAAATGAGTGCTATGCAATCTTTAATGTCGCATTTGTGCATTTCTTTCTCTGCACCTGTGCAGTCCAATTTATGTGCATTTTCATGGATGAAAACAAACGGCAGACATAAGTCAAAGAAATATAATTGAGACAGTTTGAACATTACTCAAAATAATGGCCTATTATTCTGAACAGCCGTCACTGTGGAACCAAAGAAGACAGGCAGAAACTACAGTTTTGCGACACTGAAATCGAGCGCAGTCAAGACTTTCATGGCTCTTCAACTTTTTATTTTACTTTGAATGGCAAAAACAAAAATTTCCAATGCCTCCCGAACCCAAATGATCCCTTTAGAATCAGAATTCAGACAGAAGCAACATAAATATTTTTTACAAAATAATCCATTTACAAAATGCACGGAAATAGTGTTACATCATCACTCGAGATCCAATCAGCAGTCTTCAGGTCCGAATATTGTACCAGACCGGGGCTTGTTTCAATGCATTTATTGATCTACAATTTACAGGAAACATGTCAAAGCAAACCGGTTTCCAAGGCCAAAGCACACTATGTACATCTTCAAGCTGACATCTCTCATCCAAGTTTATTTTCTATGTACAGTGCAAACATTTACGTCATAGGTAACCACATTTTTCTTTTTCAACACGTTGTTTTAGTAGTACGCTGATGTCCTATACTAGACTGTGTAAATGGAAAACCTATGATGGTCTTGGAGAGCAGTTTTCTTGCCTTCAAACCGACCTCAGAGAGCCTAGAAGAGATAAAAGATCAGCATTTAAATGAGCTTGATTTACCAGGTTGCAAGCACTTTTATTAGTACAAAGCCTTATGCACGTCTCCATCTAACGTACCAATGGTATATGATTCAGAAGTCGGTCTACGGTGACGTCATCGTAGCTCTCCCGATACGTGGTCTCCCCTCCAGTCGATTCCTCCTGCATGCTGGGTGGGTCTTCTTGACTGAAGAGATCAGTAGATATGTTTAACATCTTTGTTTCTGAGCATTTCCACAAAACCTTGGAAAGGCGCTTTATACCTTCTCTTTCCTGTGAGAACGGAGTTGAGATATTTCTTCACTGCCATCTGCTTGCGAAAGCGGCTATAGTTGTCTGTGAATATTGCGTCTGAATGACGCTTCATCGGCGCCTGGTCTTCCATCAAATCATCACTAGAATTGCATAAAGAAATAAATCAGACATGCATTATGTGTTACATTCATGCATTTAGCAGACACTTTTAATCAGAGCTTGTAATGGTTATCTACTTGGGAAACAGATGAATTGAACTTGGTGTAATTGGATTTATGTTTTGGTCATCTTTCAATATAATTACAGATTTTAGATGCAAAGGATGCACAATGCAAAGAAGGCACGATATTCAATGATAATTCAAACTGTCATTTCATTCTGATATTTGAGATCACCAATACATTTCACATTTACTTTTATTCATTTAGCAGACAATTCATTATGGGATTATACGATTATATAATTCTATGACCATTTTGAGAATTTGTATATGGATAAATATATAAACCATTATAGAAATATGTTCAGAATTCTGGACTTACAGATTTACTTTATATACTGCAATCCAGTATTATAGATGCAATATCATGCCACTTTCTTTGCATCTAAAATCTGTGATTATATCGAACGATTACCAACACATAAATCCAATTACACCAAATTCAATTGATCTGTCTCCATAGAATCTCTGATCTTAAACTAGTCTGAGGTAGTTTTCTGGTTTCAGCTCGCCTTCAAGTTGGTTTTCACTGTTCAGGTCTGGTTTAATGGTTTTAGAAGGGTTTTGGGAGACCAGCTAAACCAGCTGAACACCACCTGGGTGATCAGTGAAGACCAGCAAACCTTAAGCTTGTTTCAGCAGGGCTATGGATCACTGCCAGAATGCATCTGCATTAAAAAAGATCCATGTACCTGACCCGCTTTCCGATCAGTGACTCCAGGTACCGTCTGGCAGATAACTGTCCTAGAAGTTTACTGTATCCGCTTGTGAAGAGCCCGTCTGCATGTCTCGTCTCTCTGCAAACAGACACAGAACCAACTGCAATAAGTAACTTTACTCCAAATCAGTTACTCCGATTTAGCCTACTCTAATCCAGTGTGAATGACACAGTATACTTCAGTTGCTCATATAATTCATTTGATTTCTTGTAAAGCTGCTTGGTTTAATTATATAAATGCTTTAAAGCTTTTTTTGCAATGTCTATACTCTCTTTCACACAAAAAAAGCTACAATGGCAACCATAGCTTCCGGCAACAATATAAATAGTTTAACAGCTTCTTAAGCTGTGTTAAGATCTCATATACATTCATTAGGATGCTATTTATTAAGTATAGAATGGTTACCATGGTAAATTTCGCGTGTTCATTTAAGAGCAAACCAACGATTAAGCATTTGGAGGTCGTTAAAACACTTGGGCTACTTCTACACTGCCTATGTATAAATGACATTTTGAATAGAAATGATGTATAGCTTATATGGGGATTCATACAGGGTGGCAATATTGTAATTTACGTAAATATCTAATGAGACGACAAAATAACCTTTCTTTGTTTCTTTGTGTTTTTGTCTTTTTTTTTTTTTTTTTTTTTTTTTTTTTTTTTTTTTTTCATCTGAGGCGATTCAACAGCGCGCGCGCACCGCTCTAATGGCGCGAACAGCGCGCGCATATTCCGATAGAGAAAATGCTTTAAAACATCATAAAATAGTTAGGAATTAAGTTTTATTCATGTGCTTTAATAGAGCTGAATTCTTACCTCATGGAGGCGAAGGGTAAACTTAAGGTCCGGACATATAAAACACTGGAGAGAGTTATGAAGAGCAAAAGCTGAGAGCCGTTCCTCACGAGCATTGCTTTACACCTGTGCATACATGAATACATTTCATGTTGTTATTTTATTCAAATAACAATGTTATTTCACACTGAATAAAACACCAAATGTAATTGCATTTTAAAACTTTAATACAATATTAAAGACACTTGAATGCATGCAAAATTAAGTTAAAATATGCAATCTGTTTTCGCTGTTTGTATAAATTGATTCTTTAGGCTATGGAAGACATTTTTATTTTATTAAAGTTTTAGCTTTGATTAAAACAATTTAAAATTAGTATGATCGTTCAGAAAAATGTCCTATTTAGTTACAAGGCTGCGGTGTTTTATTGTAAAAACATACGTATAAAAATACTATAATATTGTTTCATTGTGAACATCAATTAATGTAGGCTAAATGACGTGCAATATGATTAGACTATATGTTGCGAATGTAAAATAAAACTAGTGTAAATGAATGCAACATGCACGTAAAGTAAAAAGTGACTGTGGTAAATGTTCAGCTGAGTAAATCAAATCAAAGGAACTTACATGTGCTATAGAGATGTGATCCGCGCGCTGATCGGGGTCCTGAAATACCTCCAGTCAAACCTCCCAAAGTGACCAGGTGCTTTTTAAAGTTCCTTTGCGCGGTCTTGCGAATGTTTTGTGTCATTCCTGGTGATTCATTCTTTGGATATTTGTTTGCATGGATGCACTTTTTGGTCAAAGAAGAGATTGAGCTGAAACAACACATGAAATAATAAACCCAGCATGACTTCCCAAGTCAAAAAACACTAAGAAAATGCAAAAAAGCATGTGCACAGAATTCATGTTGGAATTTGTATTAAAATTTGGAACTGATCTAAAAAAAAAAAAACATCTTAAAAGGGAATATTATAGAATTCTATAAAATATTTCAGGACACATTTCTCAGTAGGTTTAATACTGTCAAGTCACTTTTAAAAAGACAGATGATAGATAGAATCTTAAAATTAAGGTTCTTTATTGCCATCGATGGTCCATGAAGAACCTTTACAGTTTTTCTCAGTCGCTTTGGTGCATGTCTCAAATCAGAAATGAAATTCTCAAAACTACTTGTACAACTTCCACATCATCTAGTCATTTGTACACATCATAAAAGCAGTTTCTCATACTTGTGAACAAGCTGCGATTGCTTTGGTACATTCATGCAATTGATTATGTACATTTATCTGCGGTTTCCTATATTATCAGTTGCTAATGTCATGTTGCTCAAAATGTATTATATAGTTTTCTGTGCAATAGTCTTACCCCTCAATACATCTAGTCTTTAATTCATCGTATAAGTCATTAAATGCAAAATGGTTCATCTAGTTGTCATAAAGTGTCAAGCACATTTTTTACACATTATAATTAGACTTTTTGTAAATTTGGCACGAATTGTGCAAGTGGATCTTGACTTTCACTAATGAAGAGAATGTAGATCAACCAATGATAAACCATTTCTCTCAAATAGCTCAAAGGTTCATCTCACGAATCTTCAGTTGGAAAGCATATACTGTATAGACAGAGGACAACACAAGAGTTACATTACTTTTGAGAGATGAACTAAATATTTTGAGTAAGTTACAGGCTTTTGCAGGTAATCTATTGTGTGGTGCTGTTTGTACGAATTGTTTTGAGAAATGCACATACTTTTTTGCAAATATTAAGGATGATTTGAGAAATGCACCAAAGCGACTGAGAAAAACTGTAACATCCATGGAACCTTGGTTTCCATTCCACAAAAGTTATTTACAGTTAAAAAAAAAGTTTCTTTAGATTATTGAAATGTTCTTCACAAATTAAAATAAAAAATAGTTATATAAGAATTGGGGAATGATCGAATGAGATAGATAGATAGATAGATAGATAGATACCCAGATAGATAGATACCCAGATCGATAGATACCCAGATCGATCGATAGATAGATAGATAGATAGATAGATAGATACCCAGATCGATAGATACCCAGATCGATAGATAGATAGA
>NW_015659941.1:334595-343096 GCF_001515625.1 Sinocyclocheilus rhinocerous | reverse complement strand
GATAGATAGATAGATAGATAGATAGATAGATAGATAGATAGATACCCAGATCGATAGATAGATAGATAGATAGATAGATAGATAGATAGATAGATAGATACCCAGATCGATAGATAGATAGATAGATAGATAGATAGATAGATAGATAGATACCCAGATCGATAGATAGATAGATAGATAGATAGATGATATATAGATTTTAAACATATCAGTAAGGATTTCTCTGTGGGTTGCTGTGGTTTACCCTCATCTTAACCCTGATTCAATCCCTTTGCTAACAGGATCACTCTCTGCATTAAATACATCACTGCCAGAATAATGAACAAACATGGTCAGTTGTTGAGAGCCACTAGTGACATAAACCAGACTCCTTTAAAGCATAAACACAGGAAATGTTTACATGCATGAGTGTCCACCAAGACCCTAGAAACGGTTGTCCTGAACACACATTTCAGTTTGGATGGTCGTCATTTATTCTCATATAATCAATAATATTATGTTAGCTTGCTGCTGGACTCGCATTAGGACCGTCATGTTTGAACAAAGGTACGGTGAGCCCTTTGGTTTTCACATTTATCTGCGGTAACAGTGACCTCTCGCCCTCTGACCTTAACAGCTTTATTTGATCTGGATCGCTGTTTTCTAGGGTCTCCTGGTGGATAAAGTGATTAATGAGGGATGTAGATTGCAGATGCAATGCCAGTAAATCAAGTTTACAAATGGAATTTCTGTCTTTATTCTGTATTCACTGTAGCAGCCTTACATCAAGACTGAGTGTAAGTGTGAGACTTCCTTTGGCTGGATGAATTAGACTGTGAAGTTTAATATATAGTGTTAGGAGGTTGTTTAAATAAAAAAATCAGCAATAGAAATAGTGATGCTTGACCATGCAAGCACCATTAACATGCAAGTTCAAGTCTCGTGTGATTTCCTGACCCCTTTCCCTCCTGTCCTAATTGTTTCCTGTCTGCTCTCTCAACGTACCTGTCAATAAAGTGTCAAAAGGCAATAGTAATATGTCTTTAGGGATGCCTAACAAACTGAAAATGTTTGAAGACGTTTTAATTAAATCAATATGTTAATGTTAGGTTCGTAATATTTGGATTATTGACATTTGTCTGATATTCGTAGAGGAAGAGTCAGCTGTAATCTGTCAACACATCAATATCGACTTCCATTGTTGTCTTTATACTGCAGTCCAAAATCCAGTGACAGATCAGTGAGACAAACCCTTAAGTGCATCCAAATTAATGCAGTAAATACATCTGTATATCTGGTCACAGAGGACATTAGCTTCAATAATGCTATCAGAGCGTCATTAGATCTGTTATGAAAGCTAAGGACAACAGCATCATTCTCCTGAGACCAGCGCTCCACACGGCCAATCACATTACGTTTTTTTATTTAGCGTGGTTCATCCATTTAAATCTGAATTATTATTTTTCCTTCAATGATAAAAATGCATTTAAAAAATACTAACATTCAAGGCATGAACATGAACATTAACTCTATCTATCTATCTATCTATCTATCTATCTGTCTGTCTGTCTGTCTGTCTGTCTATCTGAATTATACAAGACTGTACACAAAAACATTCACATACAACTCCTCAATATTAAATGTTAATTGGCATAGAATATTTCAGGCCTCTGGGTTTTCCTATGACTAATAGTTTCATCTTTGCACACACTGACCAGAAAGTCAAACTGTTTTCCGGACGTCATCTCACACGTATGAACATCATGCTGTTCCTTACCGGTTGCCTGTGTATTGCATATGCTCTTGACTCGGATATGACAGCTCTCAATCATTGGTGAAATATTTTTCTCTACACAGCTCTGTCGTATCGTTCTTCATTCGATATTGCCAATCTAGCTAAAGTAGCTAAAGTTTAGCAGTGCATGCAGTGGAAAGACTTGGGTTCAGTCATACACAGAAACAATTTGAAGGACTGAAAATCAGTCCTGAGGTGACGCTTGCCATATGTGTGAGAGGGAGGAGTTTTATTGAAAAATAATCGAGTGAGATGACAACACTGGAGATACATTCATCCAGTCGCACACTATCTAGTGCACATTAAGAATCCCTGTGAGTCTACAGAGGAAGCATGCAACTCCTATTCTGACTCTATTGAATTCATATTGATCTCAGCACATCCATCTCTACTGTGTCAGAGTTTATGGGAAATAAAATGTCTGAAATTTACTACCACCTCAGAACCTCTATATAGTGGTTTCACTTGAACAGAATCTATTCCTCTATTGATTGCACAACAAATATACATATACAGATATGAGTCACTTATACACAGCATGCATGATGCTTGCATCAATTGCCAAGCAATTTTTGTAAAATTGATTTTCCAATCATATATCACTTATCCAATCATATATCACAAATTCACCTTATTGTGACCTGCAGCCTTAAAGAGCTAATAGAAAAGTTGAATTAATAATCTGTGGCTTCGGGTTTTAGTGTGGTTGTTACTAGTTTATAACACTGATATGCAATTAATTTGTTCGTAATAAAGATTGACAACTATTGCAATAAATGTATTAAATATAGTTGCAGAACTAGTATTTAATGTCTGTCTTATATTCCTTTATAAATAGAAAGATAAGAGCACTGGCCACCAAGAAAGAAAATGTAAAGAAAATGTATAGGATATCAGTCCTATAAAAAAATTAGATTTTCAATGCTGCCACTTTTTTGAAGAAAAGGCATACAAAAATCTGTGGTTTAGGCTTTGTGGACATTCACCCTGGAAATATCATGTTTTTGGACACATACACGACAATACTATGGTGTGATGTTCAGTCCCATGGTAATTATATCAAACAACCATATTATTATCATCACTTTACCTTGAACACCGCCAGTACGACATGCGCGCGCCGCGTACTTCCAGAACGCAGCTCTCTGATTGGTCAGACGCTCGGAAGTGCGTCACGGGATAGCAACATGTCCGCGTTCATTTGAAACAGTGTAGTGTTCACTGCATACTTTGATGTGTTTGTATGTTGGGCTCAACGAGCAGGCGATTGCAGAGGGAGAGACATCTGTCAAAGGGAAGGACCGCACTCCAGGACCGGAAGCTCGACTATTTGTTATTAGCAGGTAATTATTTGAGCGGATGTTGTTAGCAGTAGCGCCGCTGCTAATGCTGACAGGATGACAGACTCACTGCAATATAAAAAGTTGTGTGTTTTACCTCAAACTGTGTAAATGTTGTTATTCGTTACAAGTGATAACAAAATCTAAGAGTTCTTGTGCAGTGTAATACATGCTTTTATTAAAGTATTTCCCATCAATCAATTAAGTGACGAATTAATAGCTTATCATAACAAATATAACTGTCACTGATACATGATACTGGATGAAATCGCTAGTAAATTATGTATTTTCGTCTGCAGCTGATGAACCGTTGCTTTGTGTGGTAATTTTAGCGAAAAAAGTATAAAGTGGACAGTTGAGGTGCATGAAGAATGCTTATAGATTGAGGACGCATAGAAATAAAGATTAATATGTGTGTGAAGATGAGGATGGATGGACAGTGAGAGGGGACGTCTGGTTTAAACAGAGAAAGAAAGACATGGATACAAATATTATATAACAATATTTTATATAATATATTAAAAGTTTACCTTGAAGTTATATCAGCTAAAAATAATAAGTAAAAATCAATAAAAATATATATGTACATATTTAAATAAAACAAAATCTAGCCAAAACGACAAAAACACACAAAATGACTAAAGTTTTAACTAAAATTAAAGTGAAAACAGAAAAAATATAATGTCATTCAAAATATTAGCAAAAACTATAATAGTATATCAATAATACTAAAATAATAGGTGAGTATGGTTTAAGTGAAGTGACATGTGGCCAAGTATGGTGACCCATACTAGGAATTAGTGCTCTGCATTTATCCCATCCAAAGTGCACACACACAGCAGTGAACACACACACACCGTGAACACACACCCGGAGCAGTGGGCAGCCATTTATGCTGCGGCACCCGGGGAGCAGTTGAGGGTTCGGTGCCTTGCTCAAGGGCACCTCAGTCGTGGTATTGAAGGTGGGAGAGAGCGCTGTACATTCCCCCCCCCCCCCTACAACCCCTGCCGGTACGAGACTCGAACCCGCAACCCACTTTGGGTTACGAGTCCGACTCTCTAACCATTAGGCCACGACTTCCCCCTGAACATTGAGGCATATTTTGTGAAAAAAGCAATGTCAAAAAATATGGACAGACTAACAAATGCTCCAAAAGTGCCTGTGAAAAGGTTTGTGAGACATGTTGTATATATGATATTTAATAATGTATATGATAAAAAGGGACTCATAATTAATGCAGACATATTGCTGCCATACTGAAGGTGGCATAAATGTCAATGCATAACACAATGGTTTGTCTGTAAATATGTGTTTGTGTTTCACAGAAATAATGCTGATATTGGGAACTCATGTCGCACGTCTATGAAGAGAGAGCCACAATGATAGCCGCAGGCGAATTGCAGTCGTTTGTCCCGTTCGGTCGTGAGCACTGCAAAAATCACCCGAATGCCGTGAATCTCCAGCTGCGGCAGCTCCAGCCGGCCTCTGAGCTCTGGTCCTCTGACGGGGCGGCTGGACTCGTGGGATCCCTTCAGGAGGTCACTCTACAGGAGCGCGAGAAGGTCGTTTGTTTTTGACTTTGTTTCTACTGTGGAACACAAAAGGAGATGTTTAGCAGTCTGTTCGCACTGCTCTTCCCCTTTAAAGGGGTCATAGGATGCTACATGCACTTTTACAAGTTGTTTGAACTGAAATGTGTGTTGGCAGTGTGTGTACACAACCACCTTATAATGATAAAAATCCCACCAGTGTTTTTTTTTTAATCTACTAAAATCTTTACCCCTTTCTCAAATAGTGTGAATATGGTCGTGAATGATTTGAATCTCTTTATCAGGGAACCTCTCCCGACTTTGTTCAGCATGCTGCATCCGTTAGATGAAATCGCTCCTGTTGTTTGTAAGTCCACCGGTAAGACTTGATAATTCTGCACATTTTCAGTGTCATTTTGTTTGATCTATATACTGTTCTAATATTTATTAATATTTTAAATTGGCTTTTATTTTTGCTTTTTCCGTTTTCATTTTAATTTTAGATAATTTTTTTGTGATTTATTTGTGCTTTTTTGCTTTTATTTATTTATTTTTTATTGTTTTTGTTTAGCTTTTATTATTATTTTGGTTTCTGTTTTTAGTGATTTTAGTACTTCAACTAAAACTTATTTTATTTCAGTTAGTTGCCTAGACAACATTTCAAAATTTAGTTTAAGTTTTTCTTCCTGTGCTTTTATATAAAAATTTTTGTTTAGCTGTATTTTACTTAACGAAAATGTTTTTTTTTTCTTTAGTTGTTTTGTAATATTTAACAATAACAGTACTTTACCTTAGGAAGGAAAGTTTAAGATTAGCAACATTATTAAGTAAGCATTTGTATATCTGAGGTAAATTATGGTTGTGCAATCAGTAATTATTTTTAATTATGGCATACAGTTTCATGGTCGTGCATTTACATTCTCCATGGTCTTCTGTCCTGGAACTCCATCCAGAAATATTTTTTTTTTCAGTGGCCATGAAACTATATTTAGTATTTTTTAAAGTGACTATTTCATTGTGTCGTTTGCAGCATCATATTCAAGATGAGTCAGTCTCTGTAAAAATCTGCACCTCTGACAAAAACATGACAACCCCTTGTGATTTTTTTTCCCCTAATATATTTGTTTTGGTGGCTTAATGTGAGAAATATTTCATAATGTGTCACCACATACAAAACCTCCTAAATAAACCTATGATGGTCCCAGATAAACCGATGTTTTCTTTAGTAGAAGGACTGTATTTTAGTACTTCAACTAAAACTTATTTTATTTCAGTTAGTTGCCTAGACAACATTTCAAAATTTAGCTTAAGTTTTTCTTCCTGTGCTTTTATATTTAAATTTTTTTTTAGCTTTATTTTACTTAACGAAAATGTTTTTTTTTTCTTTAGTTGTTTTGTAATATTTAACAATAACAGTACTTTACTTTAGGAAGGAAAGTTTAAGGTTATCAACATTATTAAGTAAGCATTTGTATATCTGAGGTAAATTATGGTTGTGCAATCAGTAATTATTTTTAATTATGGCATACAGTTTCATGGTCGTGCGCTTACATTCTCCATGGTCTTCTGTCCTGGAACTCCATCCAGAAATATATATTTTTTTCAGTGGCCATGAAACTATATTTAGTATTTTTTAAAGTGACTATTTCATTGTGTCGTTTGCAGCATCATATTCAAAATGAGTCAGTCTCTGTAAAAATCTGCACCTCTGACAAAAACATGACAATTGTGATTTTTTTCCCCTAATATATTTGTTTTGGTGGCTTAATGTGAGAAATATTTCATAATGTGTCACCACATACCAAACCTCCTAAATAAACCTATGATGGTCCCAGATAAACCGATGTTTTCTTTAGTAGAAGGACCGTATTTTTTTTATTTGATTCGCTCATGTTGTTTGCGTCAGTAAGAGTCAGACTGACGTTCATGTAATTCAATTTAAACCATGTATTATTTCCTAATAAAGCTACTGGCCAACTTGGTCGTAAAGTTTTCTTATTGACTTACCAAAACCATACATTTGGCACTTGGAAAATGTTAGTCTTGGACATTGGGGAAAACCGTTGAATTAACTTTATAATAATGACTTGGATGCGTTGTGGATCTCTGGACTTTTGACCTTAGAATGTGTCATATGTTAATGCTCTTGTTGTTCCCACTCATTGGTCCAGGTCTGTTTGAGTCCCGTCTCCAGTACGTTTCAGACAGCGCTCTGAGAGTAGTGTACACCTGCCACGAGCCCTCCATTATCATGACGTACGACACACAGCAGTGCACACACACTGTCTGGACCCTGCGCAAAGTCACACCTGAGGTATGTTTGCATCACTCCGACATTATGATATACATTTTCTATTCATCAAAGAATTCTGAAAAAAACAATTAACGGTAATCACTGTTTCCACAAAGATATTAAGTAATTCTTTTCAACATTGGTAATAAGAAATGTTTCTTGAGCAGCAAATCAACATATTAAAATGATTTCTGAAAAATCATGTGACACTGAAGACTAATGATGCTGAAAATTTTAGTTTTGCATCACATAAATAAATGACATTTTAAAATATAATCAAATAGGAAACGATTATTTTAAATTCCAATAAATTTTCACAAATTAACATTAGTGACGTTAGGCCTTGGTGAACATTAGAGACTTCTTTCATTAAAATATCTTTTGTAAGATGTGTCAATATTTAATTTGTCATTTGCAAATATTAAAAAAATATATGAATTCATATATAAATTATAAACACATTTTTGTCTAAATGTGCTCTTTGGTTTCTCTTTGACTTGCCTTACTAAGTCGGGCTCACTCGCCTGGCATCGCAGCGCCCTCTTTCTCCGGAGCTCAGCGCTTCAACATGTCCTGCCATACGCCGTCCCCACGCGGCCACAGCATCCTGGCCTCACCCAACAGCACACTGAACGAAACAGCCCTGCTACCTGAGATGGAGCCCATTCTACCAGACCTCTGCATTGAGCAGCTGTGGACAGAAACCAGCGCTATCTCCAGGTGCACTGAGCCTCATGAGTTTCGATATCCTGTGTTTATGAGCCGAGAGCATGAAGTTACTGTTGATGTTTGTCCTGAAATCAGTGTTGTGTCTGTGTTGTGCAGGGAGAAAGGCTGCCAGGCCGCTAAAATCTTCATCACCTCTGACCTGTGTGAGAACAGGTACCTGTGCTTCCTGGTCGAGTCCCACCAGCAGCTCAGGTGAATGTGTGGCTTATTATTTTGTAGTTTCACTTCTACATCACTTCTACATAGGATAGATCACTTTGCTTTCTTAGTATTTAACTATTTTAAAGCTCTTGCGCTTAGTCGCATCTCTTTTGTGTCCTGTTTGCAGGTGTGTAAAATTCCTTGAGAGCAATGAAACTTCTCAACTGATATTTGCATCAGTGACCGTTATCACCGCAAAAGATGCGGCCCCTCTTGAGGTGAGTTTTTGAATTTGTCAAATATATCTTTATGAGAGGAAACATGTAAAACATTTTGTCACCGTGATGTGTCTTGAATGTTGCAAAGTAACTGTTTTTCTATTTTATCTTTACTGTTGTTAAAGTCACGATAAACTGAAGTAGTGACAGATCTTTTCTTCGGCATTGTGATGTACATCAGAGTGAAACAGATTATTGAAAAGAAGATAAATGTAAGTTGCAGAATGTTAGGCTTGCCGCGATAGACGGTGCTGACGGTGATACCGTTGTTAAGCCGCAACACCGGTTACGTCACTTGCCCACCGCGTCACCGACCCCCACCGTCGTTTTGATTTTTTATAGTAATAAAAATAATTTAGTTCAGTAAAAGAACAGACACTACAATTAAAAACTGAACGCGGCTGCTCAATGCAG
>NW_015659941.1:333034-334548 GCF_001515625.1 Sinocyclocheilus rhinocerous | reverse complement strand
CCAGTATTATCGGTGTTGTCACACGTCGATTAACCGGTGGGAAAATTTCCTCACCGTCACAACCTTAGCAGATTTGGTTCTATGCTTCGGTTGTTGACTGAATTTTAAGATACGGACATTGCTATATCTGTCACAATCATGAATTTTGTAATACAGTATGTATATAAAATAATGACAAACCCACAAGCCTTTATTTTGTATAAAAGAACACCATTGACTAGTGAATGTGTGGCTTATTATTTTGTAGTTTCACTTCTACATCACTTCTACATAGGATAGATCACTTTGCTTTCTTAGTATTTAACTATTTTAAAGCTCTTGCGCTTAGTCGCATCTCTTTTGTGTCCTGTTTGCAGGTGTGTAAAATTCCTTGAGAGCAATGAAACTTCTCAACTGATATTTGCATCAGTGACCGTTATCACCGCAAAAGATGCTGCCCCACTTGAGGTGAGTTTTTGAATTTGTCTAATATATCTTTATGAGAGGAAACATGTAAAACATTTTGTCACCGTGATGTGTCTTGAAAGTAACTGTTTTTCTATTTTATCTTTACTGTTGTTAAAGTCACGATAAACTGAAGTAGTGACAGATCTTTTCTTCGGCATTGTGATGTACATCAGAGTGAAACAGATTATTGAAAAGAAGATAAATGTAAGTTGCAGAATGTTAGGCTTGCCGCGATAGACGGTGCTGACGGTGATACCGTTGTTAAGCCGCAACACCGGTTACGTCACTTGCCCACCGCGTCACCGACCCCCACCGTCGTTTTGATTTTTTATAGTAATAAAAATAATTTAGTTCAGTAAAAGAACAGACACTACAATTAAAAACTGAACGCGGATGCTCAATGCAGTTGAACGACAGTCGCATCACAGATCAGATTTCGTTCCTCCAGTCAGGAGAGTGAGTCGAGCTGACTGACAAGAAGAGTGGGATGAGACAGACAAGACGATCGCGGATGATTTAGTTTCGATACGAAATGCAAAAGCGCCTATTTGGCAGTATTTTGGATTTTGAAAAGCATGTTGACTTTTGCTGTTTATCTAAAGTGATTTTGGAAGTTTTTTTTAAAACTTTCGTTTCTTATTTATTAATTGGTTCCACAGTGTTTGCTGATTTTTACTTTATTTAAACTTTGTGTAATTTATTATTCGTTTAGCTAATAAACGTTCTAGGTTTCTTATTTATTTGGTTATATATTATACATGTTTACTTATTTCCAGTTTTGTATAGGCTACCTATTTAAACTTTATGTAAGTTATTTGTTATTTTATATTAGGCATAGCCTGCCCTATAGCATGGTGTATTTTTATTTGTTTTGTTAATAAAAGTTCTATGTTTTATATATAGGCTAAAGTGAGTTTGACGTTGTATTTTGTTGTTGCATTCAAGCAATTGACGCCGAATTACCGCTAATTCGATAGCTATTTAAAAGCGAAGTTAAGCGAGGAAAAGAGGGAAAATTCAAACGAACTAAAAACGAACAATTGCTTTACACCGAATTGCCGCTATTT
>NW_015659941.1:329882-331738 GCF_001515625.1 Sinocyclocheilus rhinocerous | reverse complement strand
ATTTTTTAAATATATTTTTACTCCCTGTCATATTATGACTCTCCATGCTTCTATTGCACATTTGATGACATTTCTTTAAGTGCTTAAATTTGGATGCCAAAATGTGGTGGCACAATTGTTGCATTTCTCATATAATTGTGACTAGATCGAATAACCACGATCAGATTATTAATCACGATCAGATAACTCAAAAATAGAGATGGATCTAAATGCGATCTTGCAGTTTAGTGTAAGAAAGCCGCAGGGTTTAACAGACTAAATGACTGGTCCTGTATACATCAGTAATTCAAAAAAATAATTAATTTACCAAAAGATTAACATTTTAATTATAAGGTCAAAAAAAGTAACAATAAAACAAATGCGTGGATGTACCATTCACAAAAATATGATTAATTTGCATTTAAAATAGATACTATGATTTTTTTATTTTTATTTCATGCTGACCTTATAGTGAACATGACCTTATAGTTTTTGTAGTACTCTTTTCTGCTGTTATTGTGCATATTTCATCTGTACTATTTGGAAGTTAAGTTATTGAAAGTTGAACCATGTTGGTATATGTTTATTAATAGCCAAACACTCACTTTTAACCATGCAATAAATTGTAAAATCAGAGTTGCAAATGTTTCCATGTAGAGTCACATTTCAAATCCATTGTGATCAGATCTTGCTGCTTCCTATTATGATGAGGGATTTACACCATTTAAATAATCGTGACGCTTGTAAATCTTGAACATCAGCTATAAGTGTCTTCCTCTTTTCCTCCACTGTTGTCAAGACCTAAATTTCACATTCTCTTCATTTCTTCCAAGGACATTCATACAATGCTGGTGCTTGAGGCCAATGGAAGTCTGGTCTTGTACACAGGAGTCACACGGGTGAGGCTTGATTTCATCTGTGTTTTTCACCTCTGAAATGACATTATTAGTGGCCTAAATCATTTTTCTACTTTCAGCTCAGTCTGACTATGCTGTAATATGCAGCGTGTCTGCCATGCATAGTTCTCTTTGATTAAAAAAGCCAAAGGCATCTGTGCAGTACAATTTGCACTCAAAGCCTAGTGCTGAGTCTAATACATCATCTCATTCCATCATGTTCCCCACCAATCACTAGAGATTTGAAAATTGGTTCCAGGTGAGTCACTCATATCTGGATGAGAGACTGTCATTAGTGCTGGAGAGAATGCAGGGATTCTTTACAGGCGCACAGGATATCGGTTTATACTGTTGGATTCATATAGTTTATTAATGTCATAAGATGGTACTTACAGATGTATGCATGATTGATGCATAAAAAGCCCCTTTTCTCTGCAGTACTGATGATGCTGTGTGTTTCAGATGTGGATGACTCACCTCGAACCAGTTTTCTAGTTTAATTCTCTAGGGATTGGTTGAAAATATGATTGATCAATGTGACCTATCCCACAGAATACAAAGTCTGCATCCCAACGCTATCCAATATTATTTGTCATATATAGTATGTTATTTGTCATATATAATATAAAAATAGTGATTTTTAATAAAATAGCCTTTCCCAATTTCTCATTTCAGGCATTCTTAGCTGTCAAATAAAATAAATCAAATAAATTGTGTATATAACCATGTATGTATATGTCTGCATATGTGTGTGTATATTAATTATAATGTATTACATATATTGTAATTATATAAAAAAGAATTTAATTATAATACCTTTACTAAGTATTATTAGTGAAATTAATGTATTTAAATGTGTATTTATATTTAATAATACTAACACTAATATATATATATATATATATATATATATATATATATACAGGTGCATCTCAGTAAATTAGAATGTCGTGGAAAAGTTCATTTATTTCAGTAATTCAA
>NW_015659941.1:306963-329828 GCF_001515625.1 Sinocyclocheilus rhinocerous | reverse complement strand
AATAATAATAGTAATAAAAATAATAGTTTTAATTTTATTATTATTACTCTTCTATTCTTCTTCTAATCTATTCTATAATATTCTTATGTATCTAATGTTTTATATATATTACAAGGAAATGACAATCTCAAAAGTTTTGGTTTTTAGACATTCACACATACCTTAAATAAAATGCATAGAAACTTAGAAAGCTAAAGTATGGACTAATTAAAGAATGTTGCTGACTCACTGACCCTTGATGATAACGAATACAAATTTGACTTATCCTATTTGGGTTTAAAATCTTTCAGCGAATGCTTAACACACTGATATAAATAGGCTAACAGTATGTAGTATCAAGAAACACTTTTACCCTGTAGTGGCATGTGGTAGCCCAATACTTTATATACATAAAAATAATTATTTTTCCCATCACCTTCAAAGTAATTCAGCTTTAAGCCTTTGGTAACACAAAACCATCATGTTTTAAGCTAGTAGTAAACATGAATGTTTTGCTTCCAGGTCAGCAAAGTGTTTGTCCCTGGCCTTTTGTCTCCTACCTTCAGTGTGCAAAACCACCAGCCGCAGTTAAGCACCCCTCTGGAGAACATCAGCACCCCCGCAAGGGCCACGGTTCAGCATATGAGCCGACTGGAGGAGGTACTATAATGTGCTTATTGCGGGATCGTGTGCGTTTTATTGTAGCCGATTAGTGAAACACTAATTGAGTCATATGTGTAAGACAAGACAGCGTTCTTCAAGAGGACTCTTGATATTGTGTCCTAATGCTAATGGCCATCCGCTTTGTTTCTACAAATGGATCGATATCAGTATTAAATCACAGTAATATGCCCAGCTCCATTATTTTTCTTCGTAAACAACAAAAACAACTTGGCTCTCAACTGGTTTGATAATCGAATTGTGTGAAACGGAGATCAAGTAGTCCATATGAATGATAGTATGCTTAATAAATTATTAATCATATCCCATATGAGTGTATTTATGGATATTGTGTTAGAAGAGAAGTGCTTTTTAGAGCCACCATTTAACATGAAGTATTGCACTATTGATAAAAGCTTCTCTAGTCCCTGCAAATGTCTCCTAAACCACAAACAGAATTTTATTCACTACAGAACTACATTAAGGGCAGATGATGTACTTGTGTGGACAAACACATTTCAATCACAGTTTGTTCCTTTTTTATGATGGTTATTTACTACCAGTAATGGTTAAGAGAGCTGCAAATATCTTTATAAACAATATTTTTTTAAGCTTTCCATGCCTTTCGGCCAGAGAACTGGTCCCCTGACTGAGCCTGGTTTCTTCCAATTTTTGTTTTTCTCCATTTCTGTCACCTTATGGAGTTTGGGTTACTTGCCACTGTTGCCTTTATCTTGCTTAGTTGGGGATTAAAAGACACTTAAAGGAATAGTTCACCCAAAAATGAAAATTTGCTGAAAATTGATTTATTCTCAGGCCATCCAAGATGTAGATGTGTTTGTTTCTTCATCAGAACAGATTTGTGGAAATGTGACTTTACCTCACTTTCTTACCAGTGGATCCTCTGCAGTGAATGGGTGCCGTCAGAATGAGAGTCCAAACAGCAGATAAAAACATCACAGTAATCCACACCATGCCAGTCCATAAGTTAATGTCTTGTGAAGTGAACAGCTTTGTGTGTGTATGGATGAAATAAATCCATCAAGACATTTTTAACTTCCAATTGTTGCTTCTGGCTAACATACAAGTGTACACCCATAATATTGCCACCCCATAAGAAATATGTGGGTGTATTTTGAAATGAGACTTTTTTTTCACTGGAGGAAGCACGATTATGGATTAACTTTACCTGGATCTGTTTTGTACAAACATGCAGCTTTTTGATTCACAAGACATTAATTGATGGACTGGTGTCTTGTGGATTATTATGACATTTTTATCAGCTGTTTGGACTCTCATTCTGACGGCACCCATTCACTGCAGAGGACCCATTGGTGAGCAAGTGATGCAATGCTACATTTCTCCAAATCTGCTCTGATCTTGAATGGCCTGAGAGTTATTACATTTTCAGCAAATGTTAATTTCTGAGTCAACTGTTCTTTAATATTCAAAAACATAACCAATTTGAACAAAACATGAATTGAGCCAAAAAATAACACTGTTCAGCAGAGCTGTTTTATAGCTGAATCAAATGTATTTATAATTGACGAATTTTGCGAAATCAAAAATGAAATGAATTAACATTGAAATGACCTGAGCTGAATATCCACACTACTTTTTTCATTTGAGCTGCTTATTGCTGAATTGAACTAGTTTCATAATAAATTAACTAGTTTCATAATAAATTACCTTTACACAGTAATCAAACTGAACTGACTTAAGTTGAATAATGAGCATTAACCTCATCAAATTTGAACATGGAACACCTTGCATCACCTTGCAGTAGTGTTGTGTTTTTTTGTGTTTTATGTCATATCTGTTCATGGTATTCCTCATCTCCTGCTGTCAGGTTGGCATGCCGTCTCCTGTGTTGGAGGTGCGCAGCGCGACGCAGCACCACGAGTCGTCATGGCTGGAAGACTCTTCATTCCAGCAGGCTGCACCTCACATCCACACCCTCCGAGACCCCGTCAGCAACAGAGTCACGCTGGTCAGTGCAACTCGTCTAACCTCTAACCACTTCTCAGCATACAGTTCATTGATGTTCTAGTGTCATTAAGATGCTTGATATGTTTATCAGTGATTACAATTCTGCGGATCACAGAAATCACGAAAATGCTCTTTTAGAGATGAGGAAGAGGGCTATACAAACAAGATGCACTGATACTGATGGCTGATTATTTTTATGAATAGATGATAACTGATGATGGCTGGTATTAAGCTAAATTTATTTATTTATTTATTATTTAAAAAAATATTCTTCATAAAGCTGCAGTCTAAAATATTTTAATGCATGCATGCTTCTAAGTAAAACCAGACATTAAAAACCTTAGTCACATAGAAACTGAAGTAGCAACATCATTTTGATTTAAACATTAAGTCACAAAAAATGCACATGAATTATTCACAATAAGGTCTATAATGAGTATTTACCGACTAGATTTTCAGAGTACATTTCAATTTCATCTTAACAGACTTGACACTTTAGTACTTTTGAAAACTTTATATTTAAGAAAATCAGATCTGATATTATCAATTTCTAGTATTAGCTGATTCCGACCAATCCTGATTAATATATATTATATATTGGCTGACACTGATATAATTACCAATATATTTTGGATCTCTACTATACAGTGTGCAGTATAGTTGTTTAGACACTTTTTTTACTGTCTTAGTTACAATTTATGTACACTGTAAAAAATTATAATTAAAAAAATCAATATTTTTCCGTCGGTCTTAGTACACGATGTAACTACAGAAGAGTCAAGTTTTAAATAAGAAAAATATAGAAACTCTTTGGTCATTTTTGAGCGAGATGCTAACGGTCTAATCAGATTCAATGATCTATGCTAAGCTGCAGCTAAAAGTGCTACCGCCAGACCCGGAGATCGGCTGAATGGATTCGAAAACGGTAAAACTCAATTGTTTAACTCTAGGGGAGTTGGAAAATTAGCCTATTTTCAAAAATAGTGGAGTGTTCCTTTAAATGTAATACTAAATGAAAATCATGCTATTAAGTTTTGTAAGTGAAAAAGAACAAGTCCTCTACACATGAAAAAACATAGATTCCCAGAATTGTCTGTGACACTTTACATTTGATGGTTTTTCATGGAAATAATAGTGTTTCTTAGTTGCTTTTTTTATGATCTTAAGTAATATTTAGTTATCTTAAGTTGTAAAATTAATCTTTATTGCATTATTTTGTGTTAGAGTGTAGAGATGCATGATATCATCGGACTGATATCGTAATCGGCCGATAATGGCTTTAAATATAAATATCGGCATCGGCCTGATATGAAAAATTATGCCGATATGTCTTGCCGATAAGAGGAATACATTAACTCACATGTGCTCAGGGTGTGCTAGTGATTACATCACGTCAGCAATGTGGCTCATTCTTGAAGCAAAGTTTTGCCTGAATGATGATTAGATTCACTGTTTTGGATCGCTGCATTTAATCTGTGAATATGCATGTACAGAATGATGCATTCGGTGTATGATAGAGTAAACAGTAATAGCACGTGCAGCAGCAGAGGCAGCCTCCCCCGGGTCCTAAAGCCTGTTCTGTAAGGAGTTTTAATTCCGTAGGGGCGCTGTTGGCCTACTTATAATAAAATGAAAACAAAATACACATATAATATTTAGACTGTGTTTCTGATTAAATAAAGCAGTAATTGATGCCATAAAATCATGAGTATGTTTTGATTTAAAGTTCAGAAGCTATAGCTTACATGAACAAAAACAAAAAAAAAACACACAAACATGTCACTTAAATTATTTTATATTTACTGATTTATTCATTAATGTGTAATATGTTATATTTTGAAACAAATTATGAGCTCTAAAAGATTTTCAGAATTTGTACAACTCTTGCTTTAGACAATTTACAAGTGTTAAATCTTAAAATAAAATGTTAAGGTTACCACTGCATCTTTCTGAAAAAAAAATTATAAAATGCAGCGATTGAATATAGTTTAGTTATTTTCAAATCTTCAATGTACTGTCATTATAAAAGAACTTCATTGTTGTTTATTTAATTCTAACAAATATGTTCTTGTTAAAAACTAACCAAAATTAAAAATAATTTGCTTTTAAATTCTGCACAGGAGAGACTTGGTGTTTTTTCCAAACAAAAGGAAATATATTGGTATCGGCATCAGCTATCGGCCAAAATGAGATAAAAATATCGGCATATCGGATATCGGCAAAAATCCAATATCGCGCATTCCTATTTGAGTGCATTACATTCATCATGTGGTTTTCTCATTACCACCTGTGTTTTTTGGTGTTTGTCAGTGTATTATAAATGTACAAAACAGATTTTAATACTTCAGAAGGTTGGTATATTATCTTATCATTATATACATCAAATGTTGCTAAAATGTTGCTGCAGTTTTTTTTTTATGGTCAAGTTTTGGCAACCACAGCTGCCTTTTTTTCATCGTTTTTTTTCATAGACATTTTATTCACTGATAACAAATGAGGTGAACCATTTGTTCATTGAATATATGTCAGTATATTTTGGAAGAATTAGTCTTTTGTTAGTCAGCCAAGTGGGCTCGGTTTTTCGTCCAATGCCAGTAAATCTCAAAATGGCCACATATAATTCAAACGAATCCACCTGGTTCACTTGATATATCACTGTCTGGACATACAGCTGCTTTCTAAATGCATTTTCAAAATGTCAAACAGGGTCAAGATGCTTTAGTTTGTGTTTGTGCTGACTACTGCTGCTAAAGGCAGGAGCCGGTAATTGCTTTTGTCGTACAGTGTGCGGCTGTAATTGAGGGCTGCCACAGTAACAGGACATGACCAACATGGTGTGGCGGCTCAGACATGTGCACCAGGAGCCCGTCACTGTTTTGACAAGACTCAATAAGGTCTGGTCCCCTGCAGTCAGCCCCTCTGCGTTGTCATTTCCCACTGAACGACATGTCCTACCAGAAGAAATCCCCTCGCAGGCCTGTCAAAGCAATCTCGCCACAACCAACATATGTGGGATGATATGCTTCTGAGACAGGCTTTTAAAAATAGCCAAGGTTGGTTTTGTCGAATGCCTGCTGGAATTTTGCTGCATGCAATTGTTCTTTTGTTTTCAGTTTATTTCAGCAAAGGGAGCAACAATAGCTGGTTGCTTTTGACAGAATTCGAGCAGATATAAATAGCAACGTGACGCCTGTTGGTTCGGACTCTTTTTGATGGCGCAGCTAATTAAGCATGTGGCGCTAATATCTGCCTCTCACTTTTCTTTTGTTCAGGAATTGAGCTCCGGTTCCATGTTAAGAATCACCATTCCCGAGGTGGCCACTTCAGGGCTGGGTAAGAGAAAACAGTCTCATAAATACAGTCCAACCGCGTGATGCATCACTTCCAATGCAGCACAGTGCTGAGTCACAAGCTGTTTGTGAGTTTGGAAAGCTGGTCAAAACGCTCATTTCATGTCCTCCTGATGTCAGTTTTTAGTTAATTTTTTGTTTTAGTCTTTTCATGAAAATATCCTTTACATATAGTCACTATTTTGGTTTTGTTTGTTAACATTGGTTAACAGGATATGCTGCTACAGCAATCTTTTATCTTAATGTTAATTTTTAATATTACTAATACATTTCAAAACAATAAACCAGTAAATAACATCATTAAATTTTAAACCACTAAATAAATATAAGCATAATGTCAGTAGTCAATTAATTTTAGTTAATGCACTTTGAGCTAACATGAACAATCAATAAATAATTGTATTTATTTTAAGTAACATTTAACAATGATGCTTTAAAAAGATACTGCTCATTGTCAGTTTATGTAAGATAATGCATTATCTAACATTAATTAATTAGACCTTATTATGTAAATTGTTATTGAGTATTTTGTATGTCAGATTACTTCATTTTAAACTATTATTGGATTATTATTTTCTATAAAAAATTTGTTAGTGCGTTATTGTAATATAATTTTTTCGTCAATGTTATAATAAAGGGGTGTTAAATTAACATTGAAAGGAATTTAAAGTTTTAAAGGAATAGTTCACCCCAAAATTAAAATTTGCCTCAGTCTCAGGCCATCCATGATGTAGATGAGTTTGTTTCTTCATCAGATTTGGAGAAATGTAGCATTACATCACTTGCTCACCAATGGATCCTCTGCAGTGAATGGGTGCCGTCAGATTGAGGGTCCAAACAACCGATAAAAACATCACAATAATCCACAAGTAATCCTCACCACTCCCGTACACCCATTCACTGCAGAGGATCCACTGGTGAGCAAGTGATGGAATGCTACATTTCTCCAAATCTGTTCTTGATGAAGAAACAAACTTATTTACATCTTGGCTGGCCTGAGGGTGAGTACATATTTCGTCTTGTCTTCAAAACCTTTGGCAATGTTAACACTGCCGTTTTTTAACCCGCACTCCTGTGAGACTTAACAGTGCTGTTTTGTAGTTATTTTGCAAAACTCAGATCCTGATTTATTTGGCATAAATTATGTGCCCAAGGATCTGTCACTAATTAATGCAGTTATGCTTTACTGTGAAGTAAAACTGTGAGTCATTCCAGCCACTTTCTGCATTTAGACAATTGACCTTTTCTAATGTGTTTGCTATTAATATTCCAGGAAGTGTTGATGATACATGCTTTGGGTCTGTTTATGTCATTAGAGCTGTTTGCTATTACTTTTGCTATTGATTTGTACCATTTCAATTTTTACCACCTAGCACCCAGAGCATGCTAGCATCATAACGATGACTTTTGAACGGACAAACACTTGTCGCATCCCAACTGTGGGTGCAGATTTCCCTGTGGCGGATTTGTTTAGCTTTTCTTGGCCTTTAGTTTTGAACTGATTGCATGCGACATCTGCCCATCCGGCATTCTTTACAATTTTCTCAATTAATGCCAGCTTCCTGTTAATAAGTGCTTTAGTTTGAAAGTGGTGGGCTTTGTACTGCTAATAAAGTGGCATTTTATTCAGCTCCATCCTGACCTTTCTGTGTTTGTTTGCTAATTAATCTTCAGGCAGAGTCATTGAGAGTGTGGTGGTGTGACGCTGAACGATAACGGATAAAATAAAAGAAGTGGAAAATGCCATTTTAGATATCCCTGATTCACGTTTAGTTGTGGACAAAAGCTGCTTTTACACTTTTTACTGGTGTTATGGTCTATTCAGTGAAGATTTCATACTCTAAATGTAGTTACAGTACTCTATTGTTGAATGTGGTTGCTGATATTTACTGTGATTTCTCTAGAACTAGTGAGAAAGCAGGATGAATGAGTTCTTTAGCATTTTATGAGGCAAATTTATGAAATTGCAAAGTAGCTCTGAAATGCATCACTGAACTCAGAGATGTGACTTGTCTCTCCTCAACAAGCTGTGCGATTTCAGGAATTGTTCATGTCCGTAGCAAAAGTATGTGGGATACTACATGCTGAATTTTAATACTTTGGAATAGGGGTTTGTTTAAATTACTAAACCAAACTATAATATTAATATTCATGCATGTCTTCGTGAAACACCATAACATTTTTTCCCTGTGAAACCCTCACACTTAAAGGGTTAGTTCACCTAAAAATGAAAAGTAGGCAGTATTTTACTCACCTTCAAGGCATCCCAGGTGTAAATGACTTTCTTTCAGACGAATCCAGTCGGAGTTATAGACTCACCGGCGCATGTGCAAAGCTGACCTCATACGTCATCCTCCCGGAGCTGCTTCCGTTCACAACAGTGAGCGCAAGCTAGATTCAAGTGATTATTACGTTTTGAATATGGATATTTTTCTTACAAAAACGCATCGATTCGCTACAGGAGGGCTTTGTTCACCCCCCGGAGCCGTGTGAGACACTTTTTTTTTATGGATGGGCGCTTTTTATTTAACTTCTTTTGGACTGAAGCACTGCAACATAGTGCTTGACTACAATGATAGAGCTTGGAATAGCCAGGACAATTTTTAATATAACTCAGACTGGATTCATATAGAAGAAAGAAGAAAGTCATATACACCTAGGATGCCTTGAAGGTGAAATATGGAAGCCCACTTAAAAAAAGGTATCTATTCTGAAGTCAATTCTGACTTCGTGCATTCAGGGTATATTTCTCTCTCTCACAATTTTTAATTATCTCACATTTCTGACTTTTTATTATCAGAATTGCAAGGTTGTATCTTGCAATTCAGAGTTTACAATTCCTACTTTATCTCTAGCAATTCCAAGTAGGCATCTTGCAAATCTGACTTTTCCCTCAGATTTCTGAGTTAACAGAAGATTCACTTTGTGAAAGTAATATATGATTTTGTGCATTATGTATACAAAATGGAGTGTACCAAAACATTTTTTGAATGAAAAATGCATTTTTGGGATGGTCCACAAAACTAGGCGTCCCTTAAAAGAGATATTAATTTAGAGAAAAAAAAGTCAGAATTGGGAGATGCAAACTGAAAATTGCAAGACAAACTCAACTGTGAGACAAAGTCAGAATTGTATATTATTAACTAAAATCTGAGGGAGTCTGAATTGGGAGATTTTAACTCAAAATTTCAAAATATAAACTCAGAATAGTGAGAAATGAAGTCTAACTTGTATGTTACAAACTCACAATTCTGAGAAAAAGTCTGAAATATCAAAATTGTGAGATATAAACTCAGAATTGTGAGAAATAAAGACAGAATTGTCTATTATAAATTCACAGTTCTGAGAAAAAAGTCAGTATTGTGGCATATAAACTCAGAATTGTTAGATAAAAAGTCAAAGTTGGCATAGAGGAGAAACAATAATGTACAGTATGTGGAAAATAACGTGTTTTTTGAACTTTAAACCGCATAAACACATTTCATTACACCAAATACACAAAATAATGTTCTTTTTAGCAGCATCATATGACCCCTTTAAAAAGTCCTACACTTTCTCTGCTTCATTTCATCTTGCTGCAGAAATCCAATCAAACCAAACCAAACCTCATGCATCCCTCCACCCTCAGATCTCAACATCCTCTTCCTCTCTGTATCAGGTCTTGTAACCCCCGTGTTACGCAGTCAAACACTTTGGCAAACAGTCATCATCAGTAAACCCGTCCCTCCGATCTCCACCCCCTCGCTCAGATGTGCGTTCCAGCTCCGGCTGTGTCCTTTGAAGTGGCGGCCCCCTCCTTGTGCACTCTTCTATAGGATCATCTCCGCGTACAACCTTCATCTCCATTATCTTCACTTACACTTTTATTTTTGATCTACACACGTGGGGGTGGGAGATACGAGCTAAAAATGATGTTATGTTTAATGTTAATCTAATAATATGGTATTAATTCATCAGAGATCAGTGGTGACAGCTGAGTAAATAACTTGTACTATTGGGGTTTGCTAAGGCATGCATCATTATTATGATTGCTTATGCTTGAGTTTAGCAATTTGAACAAGTATTAAACTTCGGCATGTTTTTATGAATGTAATGTGATTTTGTGGTTCACTATGAATATGAAAGGAAATGTACCAAAATGCTTCTTGAACTAAATACTCATTTTGTGATACAGACAGATCATTTTAACCACAAAATTAGGTGCCCCTCAACAGAATTCAAGAGTCTGTACTTAATTCAAAATTGTGAGATTTAAAAAATGGTCAGAATTCTTTATTATAAACTAACAATTCTGAGGAAAAAAGTCTGAATTGCGAGATCACAGCTCAAAATTGTGGGATATTAATTTGAAATCACAACAAATAAATTCAGAATTGTGAGTTTTTAACTCAAAATTATGAGATTTTATCTCGAAATTGTGAGATACAAACTGGAAATTGCAAGAAATAATGTCAGAATTGTGTATTATAAACTCAGAACTCAAAAGGTCTGAATTGCAAGTTTACTCAAAATTGTGAGATATGAACTTGGAATTGCAATCAATAAATTCAGATTTGAGAGGTTTTTAACTTAAAACTTTGAGATTTTAACTTGAAATTGTGAGAAATAAAGTCAGAATTATGTATTATGAACTCAAAATTCTAAAAAAAAAAAAAAAAATTCTGAATTGTTATACATAAATATTTGTGCACCCGACATGCATGATTCCTCCAATCGTTCAGCTCTTTACAGAGAGGTTTGCTTTTATTTTCTAGTTGATTTTTGACTGGTGAATGATGAAATGAGTTAAACATTTCACATAGACTCACAAGGCGGCATTCAAGCCTTATCTAGAGACCAAAATGTTACAGAAAGTGCTCACTCCTTACCATTGTGACTTCTGTTATTAACGCCGAATCTTTCTTTTACTCCCAGTCAAGCGTTGCTTGCAGGCCATCAGGTTTATTTTACCCAAGGACACTGCCATGAAAGTGCTGGTCAAGTGGTACAACAGTTACAACGCCCCTGGAGGTCCCAGCATGCACCTGGAGTGGAACCTGTTTGTTACATGCCTAACTTTCTATTCATCTTAGAATCCTGAATAAAATGTAACATTGTTTCCACAAAAATATGAAGCAGCGCAACTGTTTTCAACATTGTAATAATAAGAAATTAGGGATGTTCATTTCGGTCAATTTTCCCTACCGACAACTGTTACTTGTTATCTGAACATTAACCGTTAACTGATAAGATTAGAATAATAAATTAGTGTTAAATAAAAATAGAACGGATGAGTGTCTGTGACCCATTAAAAATACAAACAATTTTTTTTCACGGGTTTATTTTAACGTGCAAACAGGAGCATGCTCAAAGAGTATATCTTAACACTTTGTTTTGCTGGCGCTTGAACACACTTTCCTGTTTATCACAACAAATGGCCAAGCAATAGGAATACTTAAAAAATAAAAAATTAATAAAATAAATAAAAAAACAACTTTTAAGCTGATAGTATTAATCGGTCAATTTTTTTACTTTCGGTTAACAGTTAAACGGTTAATATGAACATCCCTATTAGAAATGTTACTGTTTTTACTGTATATTTAACCAAATAAATTCAACCTTGGTGATCTTAAGAGACTTTAAAAGTGTTATATAATCTTACTGACCCCAAACTTTTGTATAGTAGTGTATATAGTGTATAATTTATGTATAAAAGTCCTTGCTGGGTTCCTGTTGTGGATGTTTATTGATGGCTACATCTGTATGACATCAACAGGATTGGGGATACCTCAGATGCTCCGACTACCATTGGCAGGTTTCCATGCGCCCTGCGGTGGCCGTTCAGGGCCTGGAGCTGGTGTCGCCCCCCGGTGGAGTGGATAACCACGAGTCCGCTATGGGTTTAGAGTCGTCTGCCCTGCTCTTTCCACACATCCCGGTGCTCTTCTACGTTCTGCATCTGCTCTATGAAGACCTGAAGCTGGACGAGCTGCAGCGGAGCGGGGCGAGAGCTCTGGTCGGTCTGCTGCAACAGCTGGCCAAGTAATTATTTATTTAATTTTTTGCCTTTTGTCTACGAATAATAACAAATGCAATGGGTCAGACCTGAACTTGTTTTTACCTCCTGACTAACTCATCAAAACTCCCACTTCACATTGTCAGTGCCGCTTTTCTTTGTGGCGTATCCTAAGTTTGAATGGGGAGATAGCTGTAATGTATTTCATTGTTTAATAAAATGTCAAGTGCATGCTGTCATGTGGACATGAACAAAACAGCAGTGAGAGTTTAATTGGCTGCTGTTTGATGAACCCGTGTGGGTTTGAAATTTAAAAGCATTGTATTATAATACAGAAGATCAGATAAGGCTGTAACGATAATCCTCTGTTGACTCTTCGGCTTGTGCGTATTGTTTGTAGGTCAGCATTAGGGCTGGGTAATATATATCTTAATATTTTTTTAGTCTTTTGATGATATTGGATACATATCTCGATGTATGTATTTGCTCTTTTTTCACAGTCAAAAACCATAATTTCAACCAATTAATTCTTGAGTCATGGTGCACAATTTTAACTGTTAGTTTTAGAAATGGCTAAATTGTCACTTTCATGTTATTTATTCATCATTCTATCAATATTATTATATTGTGTGTTTATATATGTATATAATTATAAATTATTATAAATGTTAAAAAATATACTTATGCTCATCAAGGCTGCATTTATTCGATCAAAAATACAGGAAAAAATGTAATATTGTGAAACATTATTATGATTTAAAATACAATTTTTCTATTTTAATATACAAAAGTAAAGCATTTATTTAAAATAGAAATCTTTTCTAACAATATACACTACAGATCAAAAGTTTGGGGTCAGTACATTTTTATTCTTTCTTTTTTTAGAAAGAAATTTTAAAAAATTAAGAATTTTTTTTTTTTTTTACATTTAAGAAGTGATAGCAAAAATTTATATAGTTAGAAAATATGTATTTTTTGAATAAATGCTGTTCTTTTTAACTATTTATTCATCAAAGAATCCTGAAAAAAAGTATCGCAGTTTCAAAAAAAATATTTGGCAGCACAACTGTTGCCAACATTGATAATTCTAATAATAAATCGGCATATTAGAATGATTTCTGAAGGATCATGTGACACTTTATACTGGAGTAATGGCTGGATGGAAATTCAGCTTTGCATCACAGAAATAAATGATATTTTCAAGGATATTAAAATAGAAACCATTATTTTATATTGTAATAACATTTTGCAAGATTACTGTTTTTTCTGTATTTTTGATCAAATAAATGCAGCCTTGATGAGCAAAAGAGTCTTCTTTAAAAAACATTACAAGTCTTACTGATCCCAAACTTTTGAGCTGCAGTGTGTGTATGTGTGTATATATATATATACTGTATATGTATGTGTGTGTGTATATATATATATATATATATATAAAATGAAACACACATGATTTTCAATTATTTATATATTTATATGTATTCAACATCAGTCTGTATAATCAAATATATAAAATAAAACATGTTTTTAAATTATTTATATATAGTCAATATAGTGTATAATCAACATACTTATGTATTTCATATAGATTCAAATAGATAAAACCTAATAAGGAAAAAGTATAAATGTTTAAAAAAAAAAAAAATTATTAATTTCTACAATGTCCTGACAGAAGTCAGTTAAAAAAAATACACCTAACTTTTTAAGATTGCACAGATGTGTCTCTACTTTTTGTCAGTCTTGTCAGATATTTATGAGTGCAATTAAATCGCCCGTTTTCTTCAGTAGATGGAGCTGACAGTCAGTTTGAAACCATCCTGTATTCTCAATTCATTCGTAACCAAAGATGGATTTATCATTTCATTCATTAATATTTGTAATGACAGTACACATTTTTATATATCTGATGGTATATTGACTCATACTGACTGAAGTAAAGCCCATATTTTGTGAGAAACTGGAAGAAGCAGGAGGTTGTACCCAAAGATAGATCATGTTTAGAACCTGTTTAGATAAACCCAAACATTATTACTGTATTTTTAACTTTATTACTCTGTTTACAAATAAAAACCATGTTGTAATTTTTGTGATATTCACAATATTGTTGAATACCACTGTTAGTATTAGTAACAAGTCTTGAGATGTACAGCCGTCAGACCACAGATCCCAATCATCATGCAGTTTGTTAAACTGTGCCGTATGAGTCACGCTCTGGTTTGGCTCTTATACTAGTTTTAGTGTATATATTGAGCGCCTGATGACTCTTTTACCACTAATCATTTTTTTTTCTCTCGTTTCATTAGGGACCTGCAACTGGAGGATTTCATTGATCTGTACTGGCGCGATTACCCCTCATTCATCAAAACGTTCAAGGAGGCCTGCGTGATTGATCAAGGTACGAGGCCGATCAATGCAGTCAGGGCCCCTCATTAGCAGCTAAAGGCATTTCTATTAATTTACCAGTGCTGACTTGTTAAGAGGAGTTCGGCCCGATGTGCTTCTAGCCATGTTTAGGGTTTGAGTGACAGGCCTTGTTGCCATGGGGATTCTGTTGGTTGTTGGTAGTTGACACACAAAATAGACATGAAATTTTTCAACTTCTAGCCTTAAGGTTATAAAAACCCAAGGAAATGGTCTAACATAGGCATTTTCATTTAAGGTCCTGTCTTGTATATCTTTATGTACACTCCCCTGAACCAGTGTTAGTATAGTATTATTCATATACGATTATAATTTCAACTAATATTTCTAATTAGCTTTTATTTTTAGCTTCCGTCATTTTATTAAAATTTTTAGACATTTTGTTGTGTGCTTCTGCAATTTCTATTACTATACAAGACCAGTACTATTACTCTTACTATTTAGGTTTAATTTATTTGTATTTCAGTTTTAGTCTTTATTTATTTTATTTCCAGTTAGCAGTTTTAGTGCTTCAACTTAAACTAAATGAAAATGAGAAATGTTGCCTTGGCAAATACCTGAAATAAATTTTTCATCTAATATTTATATTTGATTTGATTTTAATAAAATTGATTTCAATAAACATAAATGTTTTCATAGTTTTAGTTAACAATAATAACCTGAACAGAAGAGTATGTCACAAATATTTTTCAGTAAGGTTTGAATTTTTTGAAAGAAATGATACAAGGATGAATTAATGTAAGGGTGTATTAAATAGATTTTTTTGGTTACACTTTATTTTAAGGTGTCCTTGTTAAAGTGTAATTATACATTTAAGCACTGAGTAATATTAATTAACTACATGTACTTACTATATGGTTAGGGTTAGGATTAAGGTTTGGCTTAGGGTTACTTGCATGTAATTATGCATAACTAATTGATATTATAATAGTAAGTACATGCAATATGTGTAACAAGGACACCTTAAAATAAAAGTGTTACCGATTTTTTTTTTTTAAATAAATGCTTAAAAGAAATTAATTAGTATTCATTTTAAAATACATTTAATAATTGTATTCAGCAAGGATGCATTAAATTAATTACGTTTACATTTTTATAAAAAAAAAAAAATGCTGTTCTTTAGGGATGTAACGATTCACTCAACTCACAATTCGATTCGATTCACGATTTTGATTTCACGATTCAATTCACAATTTATTTATTTTTTACAAATTAAATAAATAAGTAACACAAATAAAAGAAATCTCTTCATATAAACAAACTAAGGCTTTGTCTGTGCTCTTTCCATTTAAAATGAGAGGCAACCACTGCATTTTAATCATGATCCAAACAAAGATGCTGCATACATGCGACATGAACAGTTTTTAATCTAAATTACATTGTATAATTTCGAAATTTGAAGCAAAAACAGAATGATTTGACTTCTTTTTTGTGAAACCGAAACAGCAGACGACCATCTAAACTTTTCTAAAGACAGTAAGTTCCCCTCAGACATACATTCATATAAACTCTTACCTCTAATTGAATCGCGATTTGTTTAGCATCTCAACCGATTTGAATCGTCACGTATTTGAATCGATTTTCAACCGGCTCGCGGTTAATCGTTACATCCCTACTGTTCTTTTAATATTTCTATTCTGCGGTCATGTCTTTCATCCATGTGCAGCTCAGATGGAGCTGATGACTTGGCCGGTGTTCCTGGATGGGGAGGCCCCGTGTGTGTTCAGCTGGCTCAGTCGCTGTCTGAGAGGGCAAGATGTGGCGCCTTTTCCTTATCTGCCTGGCATCTGTGAGAGAACCAAACTACTGGTGCTGGTAAGGACCCAAATCCTCCCTGTGCCACTGAATATGGTCTTTTTACCTGGTTTTATAAGTGCACTCCATCTGTATTCTACAACCCAGTTGACTCCTGAAAAATACAGGTGCTCACATCCTTCTCTAATTGTTCTAAAGTCTGACCAGTTTAGTCCAATTCACAACCGCATGACTGTTATGAGAAGTTCTTTCAGTGAATCATTCAAAAAGCCTTCCAAACTCCGTTTGAATCAATCTGACGAATCTTTAACTCAATGAACTCACTGAATCAGTCAGAGCGGTTCTGACTCACTCGCTGAGCTGCAAGCTGTCATTATATTCAATGATGTCCATCTCGAAATGAAGCTTTGTTTAACGGTTTGTGAAAATTAGTGTTATTACTGTCTGCTGACTGTGACCAATAACGCAGTTAGAGATTGACGTTATAGTAATTTAGAGAATAGACTGCATTTAAATCTGATTTTCAATCCCAAAACATTGCAGATACCGTTCAAAATTTGGGAGTTGGTAAGATTTTTTATGCATAAGAGGTTTCTTATGCTCACTGAGGCTGCAATTATATAATCAAAAATACAGTAAAAACAGAAATACTGTGAAAAAATATAACTTTTTAATATAACTGTTTTTATTTAAATATAGTGTAAAATGTAATTCATTCCTGTGACGCAGAGCTGAATTTTCAGCATCATTACTCCAGTCTTCACTGTCACGTGATCCTTCAGAAATCATTCAGGTTCTGATTTGCTGCTCAAGAAACATTTCTTATTGTTAGCAATATTTAAAACCATTGTGCTGCTTCATATTTTTGTGGAAACTGTGATTCATTTTATTTTTCAAGAGTCTTTGATGAACAAAGTTCAAAAGAGCATGTATTAAATAGAAATCTTTTGTGACATTATAAATGCATTTGCTGTCACTTTTGATCACATTATTGCGTCTATTCTGAATAAAAGCATTAATTTCTTTAAAACAATCTAACTGAGCCCAAACTTCTGAATGGGTGTTGGATGATGCCCAACAGGGAGCGCTAACAGTGAGCAGAGGAACCGGGTGTCCTGCCCTTAACTCACACACATTTTCTATATAAATGTCAAGCAGTTAGATGGCAAAGTGCTGCAAGCTAATCATAATGACATTTTGCGAGCACCGAGTCGTCCTGTGAGTGTGTACATGAGCGGGTCAGATGCCCCGCCTTGATTAGTCCGTGGAAGTGGTGGTCTGAATCACTCGAGAGGGCGATAGGAGAGGTCACGGGTGTCATTGTGTGTGTGTTTGTTTTGTACTTCCTTCCATCAGGCAAAGCGAAGTGACGCACAACCCCACCGAGGTGCTGACAAACCGTTACGCAATTATGGGCCGTGTTTACCCCACCGTTCCCGTCCCTTAGATTAGAGTCCAGAACATTAGAGCATCCATTTTATCCCTCTGTACTTACACTCCCACTGCCTGTCTCTCTCTCTCTCTCTCTCTCTCTCTCTCTCTCGTTTCCAACCCCTTTCTTTCTCCCTATTATATTTAGTGGTAATTGCTAAGGAAAGCATCAGCATTACTGTGGCTCATACAGTACATAGAGTTGTGTTTTTTTGCGGAGCGGGTTGAGGAGAGGTCTGGCGTTCTTTTTCTAAGATATCAGACTTAAGATTTTCACCTGTTTGGACACTTAAATAAATTAAATGGGCCCTTAGACATTGAATAAAGAATCAGAGCCATATCTATCCTGAAGAAAAACAAATGGTGTTAGACTTGCATTTAAAATCTAAATTTTGAAGTTGAAAGACTGAAATAGTATTAGTAAAATGTGTGTAAAGCATGCTCGGATAACCTTTAATTTACAACTTTCTTGTTTGACTCTTTCGAAGCTTCCTATCTAGTCTCTGCCTGTGTATTTACAGTCTGTTCAGAAGTATTTAATTACCAGGTTGATTATACAAGCACGACTTGTGAGATAGAACTAGTCGTTGGATGTGCCAAAGTTTACCAGGTTATTAGTGGTTTCAAATACATTCGGATTTCAAAGATATTCAGAGTTATGCTTAAGCCACTAGTAGTAAGTAAAACTAGTTGTCCACAAGGTTAACTTGGTCAATGAACAGATAAGTGTTGTTTTAGTGTTATACTGTTATAGTTTTCGTTAATATTTTGAATTAGCTTTATTTTTATATTTTTTAGTTTAATTTTTAGTAATTTATGTGCTTTTGGCTTTTTTAATATTTCTAAATAGTTTTAATTTATTTTCATTTCAGTTTTAGTTTTATTTCCATTAATTTTAGTAGTTTCAGCTAATTTTAGTACTTCAGCGTAAACTTATTTTCATTAGTTGGCAAGGCAATTTAAAATATTGTTTTATTTTATTTATTTCTGCTTTATTTCAGTTAACAAAATGTTTATTTTTATTTTTTTATAGTTTTAGTTTAAGTTTTAGTTAACAGTAACCACGTTGGGGCAAAACCTGAACATCTGAGGCTATGACTAAATCCATTCTTCCTGCTTTATTTCTCAACTGTATTTTGGTCATTTTATTAGTTTTTGTTCATGATCATTTGATTTATTTTTATTTCAGATATATTTTAGTTCTTCAGCTTAAGCTTATTTCATCTAGTTGCCAAGGAAACATTTAAAATCTTTCATTGTAGTATTTTATTTTAGCTTTATTTTTCACTTAATAAAAATCAGTTTTAAAAGTTTATCTAACAACAAAAACATTGGAACAGATTTCGGGCCAATGCAATGCCAGTAACTCCATGCTGTCTTACTGCTTAATTTCTGAGTGACAAAATGTGCTTTTGTCATTTTTATTAGTTTTTTTTTCTCATAATAATTTACATTTCTCAGCTGTATTTGAAATTGATGTTCTGAATGAGCCATATTACCTGTGATCTGCGGTTGTTATGCATGCAGTCATGCATGTGGTTGATGACTGCGCTCCTGCATCGCGTCATGATGAAACATGTTTATTCTCCCCTCACACGACTGTCATGACAGCAGCAAACCAAAACCACACAGGTGCTGTCCCACTGCTAATACTAACTCTCGTTGCGCCCTGTCCTCTTCCTCTCTGTCTGTCTCTCAGAGCTATGCCCTGTACGTGGTCGGAGATGAGGATGCGATCTCGACAAACATGTTGAAGTACCTCTCCAGGCTGTCAGCAGGTGGGCTGCATGTGTGTGAGATTAGAGGCTAATGAGAGGCTCTTTACTCTCCTCAGGCCTGACACTAGACTTCATGTCAAGCATGTACATTAATAAATAGGAGGATAAATTCATTTATTTATTACATTACACATGGTAATTTGGATGCACAAATGTAAACCTTTTGGCCGATACTGATACTATGTATCGTACATTTTAAAACCAGATTGTTCATCACCAATGAACAAGTAGCTGAAATTTTGAGGCTAGTCCAAACTGAAAATTCAGTTTTGCTTTTTCTGAGCAAACTCCATTGGTTTTGCATGGGTTACTTTAGAATAGAGAAATAATTTTGCACATAAATGGCCTTTTGCATTAAACACAAATTTTGTGTAAATCGTTCAAAAAATTATTCTTGTATGAATTATCCTATTAGATTAAATGCAACAATTTATGTAATGTTTTTTTAAAGTGCGCAGAAGTTTGTTTGTGTTTCTTGATTAAGGCCTAACATTAGTGTTGCTCTAACTGCATGTACATTAATCGGTTGTAATAATCAGACGATTATTTAAATGTTTAAAAAATAAAATTCATTGCAGTCAGTTCACAAATATTTGTATATAAAATGTATTTTAGACAGACAGAGTCTGGGACAAAAACTCTTGTTATCTGTTTCTATAATAATTGTTATATGCGGATAGTTTTCATTAGGCCTTATCAGATGACCAGCGTATTTTGCTGTTTATTTATTTATTTTTCAAGCCTACGCTACTATTTGACAGTTTGGGGGTGGTAAGATTTAATGTTTTTGAAAGAAGTCTCCTATCTTCACTAAGGCTGCATTTATTTATACAGAAAAACAGTAGTTTTGAAATATTACAATTTTAGTTTTCTATTTGAATGTGTTGTAAAATATAATTTATTCTTGTGATGCAAAGCTGAATTTTCAGCATCATTACTCCAGTCTTCAGTGTCACATAATCCTTCAGAAATCATTCTAATATGCTGTTTTACTGCTCAAGAAACAGTTGTGCTGCTTTATATTTTTGTGGAAACCATAATACATTTTCTTTTGTTTAGGATAAATATAAAGTTCATAAGAACAGCATTAATTGGAAATGGAAATCTTTTGTAGTATTATGAACGTCTTTGTCACTTTTGATCAATTTAATGCAGCCTCGCTGAATAAAAGTATTCATTGTCAGGGAAAAACACGTATTCAATTTGCAGGTTCAACTCAAATTTATTTAAATCTCAAAACACAAAACTCGGCTGGGACTGCAGACCAGAAGCCGTAATTCAGGGCAGTGATTAGAGACAGGAAGAGGGGAACAGTCCAAACGAGCCTCCAGTCCCTCCACTAGGCAGAGAGGGTAAGGCGTAGGGAGATCAGCGCACACAGTCCCAGCGTCAATGCTGACGCAACGTCAGAGTGGAGAGGGAACCGCGCACAGAATCCAAGCGTCGGTACTGACGCAATGTCAGAGTGGAGAGGGAACCGCGCACAGAGTCCAAGCGTCGGTACTGACGCAACGTCAGGGCAGAGAGTTCCTTGTTGAGTGCGCCGAGAGGGGCAGGAGAGGAGAGGCCGCGAAGCGCGGTTCTGGTAATGCCAGGGCAGGAACTGGGGAACAGAAATTTGGTGAAACGAGAGGCAGAGAGCGAGCGGAAAAGAAGACAAACTGAAAACACTAAACTGTACTTGGAGCCTATGAAAACATGGCAGGACAAAAACACAACAAGACTGGTAGTAGGTCACGAACGAAGTGTAGCGTGTTCACACCACAACGGTCAGACACAAGACTACACACGAGGGGAACTTAAAAAGAGGGAGAATTAAGGAATTAAGTCACAGGTGTGACGGCAGCTAAAGTAGTTAATAAAATAACGAAGGGGAGGGAAACCACGAAGACAATGAGCACATGGCGAACTGTCAAAACAGACAAAAAACCACAACAACCTGCTGATCAGACAGAAGTCATGACATTCATTTCTTTAAAAAAACTTGCTGGCCCTAATCTATTGAATGGTAGTGTATCTTTTATTTTTTCATACTCTAGCATTTCAAGTATATTTGATAATGCAAAAACCAGGGAAAATTAATAGGTGAGTGTATAAAAATTTTTTTGGTCCATGTTTTCGCAGGGCAAAAGAAAAACACGAGTGATCCTTTTCTGAGAAGGTACGTGTGGTTTATGATTATTGTCATGTGGCCTTATGTTAGTTTTTCTAGATAAGTCTCGGCTCATAAATTCTAGTCAGCTGATTTAGTTTCTCCAGTGTGTTTGATTGTGGGGTGTGTTTCACAGGCAGAGCAGCGTGAAGCCCGCACCTTCATCTGAATGCCTGGCTGAGAAGCTGGTGGTGTGGTTGACCTCTGCAGGTCAGAGTGACACAATCAACACAAGTACACACATGCAAATATGAGTGCTTGGTCAGTAGGGGTGTAACGATCCATCGATATGGATCGATTAAATGTCTAACGATACGATGTATCGATGCCACACGGAAAATATCGCTATCTGTAGTATAAATAGGCACCTTATTTTGACACTGTCCACATTTTCACCAATGTCCGTCTGTCTATGCATTACCGCCAACGCGTGCATTCTCGTTCAAACTCGCGTGTCGGGACAATAAGACTCTGCCTGAAGGGCGAGCGTAAAAGACGCTCGGGATAGTTGACGGAATTGTCGAGCGCTTGTGAGAATTACCTAGTTGGCGAATATCCTAGTAAACACAGTCGGTTAGAACTGTCTTAAAGTAAACAGTTGAGAAAACGCATGTGTATCAGTATATTGGATCCATGCTTTCCTTAGAGTGAAAGCAGACTAACAGAAAACTTCTGTCAAAGAAACAAATCTCTCACTGATTTTGACTGAACAACTTTTATAAGGATTAATCTATATTTAATTTATATGTATCGATGCCACACGGAAAATATCGCTATCTGTAGTATAAATAGGCACCTTATTTTGACACTGTCCACATTTTCACCAATGTCCGTCTGTCTATGCATTACCGCCAACGCGTGCATTCTCGTTCAAACTCGCGTGTCGGGACAATAAGACTCTGCCTGAAGGGCGAGCGTAAAAGACGCTCGGGATAGTTGACGGAATTGTCGAGCGCTTGTGAGAATTACCTAGTTGGCGAATATCCTAGTAAACACAGTCGGTTAGAACTGTCTTAACGTAAACAGTTGAGAAAACGCATGTGTATCAGTATATTGGATCCATGCTTTGCTTAGAGTGAAAGCAGACTAACAGAAAACTTCTGTCAAAGAAACAAATCTCTCACTGATTTTGACTGAACAACTTTTATAAGGATTAATCTATATTTAATTTATACATTGAAGATGATGCAGTGTTATTTTACATTTGATTATTACATTTCTGTACCTGAAAATTTATTTTAGATCTACCTGAAAAGCACTGTTTATTTAATTTGTGTCTTTGTTATATTGTATTTATTTTCTGCTATTTGGTTATCTGTAGAAAAGGTTTTTAGCACTGAGCCCATAGTAGCAGC
>NW_015659941.1:296447-306953 GCF_001515625.1 Sinocyclocheilus rhinocerous | reverse complement strand
GCGTTTCAAAAAGGCGGGGCATAGAGGAGAAACAATAATGTACAGTATGTGGAAAATAATGTGTTTTTTGAACTTTAAACCGCATAAACACATTTCATTACACCAAATACACAAAATAATGTTCTTTTTAGCAACATCATATGACCCCTTTAATGTATTTTTTCCTACAACTGGAGTACCTCGTTTGTGTTGTTCCTAATGAGGATTTACATAATTTTACACATTGCATATTTTAGCACAGAAGCCTGAAAGACTGTCTTGACTGTTGTCATATCTTAAGATTGTCTTTTTTTCAATTATTTATTTTTCTTTATTATTAAAAAAAACAAAAACTGTAGGCCTATTTTTTGTTGTGAATGTCCCAATTGAGGAACAGGATGTGAAAATTTAAGATAAATGTTCATGTTATATGTTTTGGTTGCATTTGTAAAGTTAATAAAAATGTAGATGGTTGTTTAAAATAGGTATATAATATAATAGTATCGATATATCGATCGATATTCTCCTGTATTGAATCGCATCAAAATCGTATCGCTGGGTATGAGAATCGATATCGTATCGTATCGTATCGTATCGTATCTTTCGTTCATTCGGATAAGCTAGATATAAACATGTAAACAGTTCTACTTAAATTTTACTTTGCATGATTATGTTGCTATGCTGTGACAGTAGTTTACCTGAAGGAGAAAGACAGAACAATTCAGTGCGTACTTCCATTTGGACCTGTTTCAGAAAACAACATAAGTAAAATGGAATTTGCATTCAAGTACATGTGTAAAGTATGTTTCAGACTTTATACTGGACTCACAATCCTACTAAAGCTCCTAAATTTCTATTAAATTTAGCTTTGAATGTAGACGTCTGGTCAAAATCCACCTGCTCAGATCCTGCAGCCTCTGTTGGTTTAGCTTAGTTTACATTAGATTAGATATATAAGATCTTATATCCTGTTACGGGATATGTGACTAAACACTATTTTGCATGCTTGTTTTTTGTTTGCTTTTTTACACCTCAGGATTTACACTGAAGGATCTGGAGTCGGTTCCATTTGGTGTGGCTCTGCCAATCAGAGACGCCATCTACCTGTGCAGAGAGCATCCCTGCTCTGATTGGTCTGAGGAGGTCTGCGCTCTGATTGGACGACAGGACCTGACCAGACAAGCTCACAAAGTGACCCTGGCCAATCGTAAATCGGTGAGAAAGTAAATCAGATGTAAAGAAACTAGATCTTGCTTTGCCATTTTAATTTTATTATTATTGGTTTATTATTATGAAAAGTGTTAATGTATTAGTATTAATGAGTACTAGTATTAATATTTTGAATTAGTTTTTATTTTTATATTTTCAGTTTTCATTCAAATTTTTGATTAATTTGTGCTTTTGTAATTTTAATTAGTTTTAGTGCTTTTTAAAAAAAAAAAATTCATGTAGCTTTATTTTTCAGTTTTAGTAATTTTAGTACTTCAGCTTCAAATTGTTTAAGGTCAAGTTTTTCATTTGATATTTTATTTTATTTCAGCTTTATTTCAGTTACCGAAAAGTATTTTTAATAATGCTCAACATAGATTTAGTTAACAATAGCAGCACTGTTTTTACTAGATAAAATGTAAATTATACTGTATTAAGACAATAGTAAAAGAATAAGTCATATAAGACAAAAAACATTTGACAAAAGGTGCCTGACTATTTTAACTGTTGCTTTCATTTTGATCGTGCTTCTAATGCTACTTATATTATTCATGTCTTCACACTTGCGTATTCATTATCATACAAAGTGTCAAATAGAAACCTAGGGCACTTAGCAGGGCTCAAAACAAATTTATAAAGCTATTTTTGCCTTTCTAAAAACAATGTTGAATTATTGTCTCCTGGATGGTGGCTTTGCTGAAAATAACTCCCGTCCCCAGTTAAAACAACTACTGTCTGAATAGAGCCGAAGACTTGAATATGGTATTTAAGACCAGTATTTTCTAGTGTAATTACTGTAATTCTGAATTGATGAAGTGAATGCTGCATTATAAAGTAATTATAAAAGAACTGAATTGTCCACACTCAAGGACAATGTAATTTCATTGTTCATTCAGTGTGTTTGTGTTTTCTCTAGACTGTGGGTCTGAATGTTATGCTTGAGCCACCAGTCACCAGTGAAGCCGACGAGGAGGAGGATGGTATGACAGACCTGCACCCAGAGGTGACGGGGCTGATCTGGAGTCAGGATCTGAGGGTGCAGGAGGTCCGCCGTCTGCTCCAGAGCTCCAGACCCATCCGGGTCAATGTGCCCCACCTGCCTGAAGTCAGTGACCATGAGTACATAGAGGAGAAGGAGAACAAGTGAGCATACTCTGTATTAAAACAAAATGTTCTTTATTGGCATCTATGGTTCCATTAAGAACCTTTAACATCCACGGAGCCTTTCTATTCCACAAATAGTTCTTTATAGTGGAAAAAGGTTCTTTAGATTAGGAGCAAGGCAAGGCAAGCTTATTTATATAGCACATTTCATACACAATGGTAATTCAAAGTGCTTTACATAAAAGGAAAGAAAATAATAATAACAATAAAACAAGGAATTTAAAAACTTTGAAAATGATTTAAAAATTGATTTAAGAGGTTTAAAATTAATTTAAAACAGTTATGAATAGAAAATGATTATACATCAAATATAGTGCAATCATTTCGGACGTTGCACAGTGCTCATTCAATAAATGCACAGCTAAACAGATGAGTTTTGAGTCTGCATTTAAATGTGACTAATGTTTTAGCACATCTGATCTCTTCTGGAAGCTGATTCCAACTGCGGGCGGCATAATAACTAAAACCGAACCCCCTTTGTTTTGTGTGAACCCTTGGTATTTCTAACTGACTCGATTCTTTATAGTGGAAAAAGGTTCTTTAGATTAGGAAAAAAAGGGTTCTTTTAGGAACTGTTCACCGAAAGGTTCTTTGGAGAGCCAAAGACAGCTCTTCTATAACTTTTACTCTTAAAAATAAAGGATCTTTATTGGCATCTATGGTTCCATGTAGAACCTTTAACATCCAAGGAACCTTTCTATTCCACAAAAGGTTCTTTATAGTGGAAAAGGGTTCTTTACATTAGGGAAAAAGGGTTCTTTTAGAAACTGTTCACAGGAAGGTTCTTTGGAGAACCAAAGACAGTTCTTCTATAAATTTCTATTCTTAAAACAAAATGTTCTTTATTGGCATCTATGGTTCCATTAAGAACCTTTAACATCCATGGAACCTTTCTATTCCACAAATAGTTCTTTATAGTGGAAAAAGGTTCTTTAGATTAGGAAAAAGGGGTTATTTTAGGAACTGTTCACAGAAAGGTTCTTTGGAGAGCCAAAGACAGTTCTTCTATAACTTTTACTCTTAAAAATAAAGGTTCTTTATTGGCATCTATGGTTCCATGTAGAACCTTTAACATCCAAAGAACCTAAGCACAAAAAATAATTTTAAATGTAAAGATTCCAAAAGGTTTTTTTTTTTTTCAGCGATGCCATTTGTGTTTAAAACACCAGTACAAATGGCCAAATACAGTAGTATATCTCCAAAATGTTGGCAAACTGTGGATTTAATGAAGCAAACCATTATCACATATTTTGGGAATGCCTACATATTCAAGAATACTGGAAAGAAATACAGGAGGCTCTTGAATATATTTTTTAGAAGAGACATACCTCTAGAAAGCAAATTGTTGTATTTTGGCTGTGTATATCCAGATATAGTAACAGCAGATAATAAATACCTGATGGGTGTGCTTTTGGCAGCCAGCAAGAAAGCAATCACACATAAATGGTTAAAACAAGAGAGACCAACTTTAGACTATTGGATAGATTTGACCATAGAGATTTATACGATGGAAAAAATCTCTTTTTTGGTTAATTTAAAGGATGCGTTTCTGGGAAACTGGAGGAAATGGGTTGAATATGTATCAGAAAGAAGGTCTGATTTTGTTGTTATAAATAAATAAAAGATGATCAATATATAGATAGATATATGTAATATAATATATGCTTGTGTGTGTATATGTACATGTTTGCGAATATGCATGTACTCTGTTTAATATCTATATACATAATGAAGGTCATTTGAGGTTATTCTGGATGGAATTGAATTAGGACACATGTTCTCACCCTGGATGTATGTAGTTTTTTTTTTATACATTTTATTTTAATGTTACTTTTCTTTGTAAAAAGGAAAGCAGGTTATACTTTGAAACGATTTAAAGGAGGTTGAGTATAATTTATAGTTAAAACATACTAGGTAATTGTACATGATTGTACAAGATACTCTATGGTTGCATTGAGCATTGTATGTAACTTGAAATATGCTACATGATTGCACTCAAATGAATGTTCACAATAAACAAAAAAAAAAAAAAGAAGAGCCATTTGTGGTTCCCCTAAAGAACCTCTCAGTAAACATTGCATAAAAGAACCGTTTTTTTCTTAGTTTGAAGAACATTGTAAAAATCTAAAGAACCTTTTTTTTTTTTTTTTACTATGAAGAGTCTTTTGTGCAATGAAAAGATTCCATGGATTTTCTGGAAAGATTCAATCAATGCCAATAAAAAAGCTTTATTTTTAAGAGTGTATGGTGGAAAAAAGTTCTTTATATTAGAAAAAAAAAAGATTTTTTTTTTAAATTGTAAAAGATTCTTCTGTGGCTTCGCTGCTAATAACTGCCCTTCATTTTTAAAAGTGTTGCTGCAAAAACCTGCTTTTTTAACCTTCCTATTTTTAAGAGTGTAGGTTTCTTCTAAGTGAAGAAAGTAAACACAAATATGCTGAAATGCGCCCTGTTCTTCTCTAAATCTGTGCCATTCTCTACACTTAAATTCAGCATTGCTCTTCTTATTTTTGTTGCAGGCTGCTGCAGTTGTGCCAGCGCACCATGGCTCTTCCGGTGGGACGGGGACTCTTCACTCTTTTCTCATACCACCCTGTGCCAACCGAACCACTCCCTGTGCCCAAACTCAACCTGACTGGTACTCTCATAAACCACCGCCCATGCTTTTGAAGTGTCCTAATGAATAGTTTTACAGGGCTACGAACTACGAAGTTTTTAAGAGCCCTGTTGAATTTTGTTTGGCAGTAACTGTGCCCAGACGTTGCAAACCTCCCACCATTCCCACCACAGCGTTATATCTTTCACTATCTTCAACAATTTCACGTCAGTTGAAAAGAAAACGTTTGCCCAGGACCCTTAGTGGTCTTTGCTGTTTTTTAAGGCAAGCATCACCATTGCTCATATATTGGGATTTGAACAACAAAAATATCATGCCGACTTCTGAATGGCCTTTTTCAAACTGGGCTACTAAGTAATGAAACAGAACACCCTAGCAACTGCGTAGCAACACTCTAGCGACCACACTCAAAAAAATATTCAAAAATGTAAGATTTATGTATTTGAATTGCGTATTTCCATTTTAACTAGTGCTGGGCAATGATTAATCACATCCAAAATAAACGTTTTTGTTTATTTAGTATGTGTGTGTACTGTGTATATTTATTATGTGTATATATAAAGATACACACATACAGTATACTGTTTATTTAGAAATATTTATATGTATTTACATTTATATTCATATAATTTATATTATATATAAATATATTTAATATATAAAAATAACATATTTTTCTTAAATATATACATGCATGTGTGTGTATTTATATATACATAATATATATATATACACAGTACATACACATATATTATGTACACAAACACTTTTATTTTGGATGCGGTTAATCACGATTAATCGTTGCCCAGCACTAATTTTAATATAAAAAAATATTAAACGTAATGCGAATCATATTTGTCAGTCATACATGAATGAACCAGGTAAGAAACAGGCAAGATTTCTGCACTCTATCTAGTGCATATTTACTATCTGCATCTGATTTTTGATTTGGTATTTCTTAAAAAGAAATCATGTTTTCAAAATGCATTTATCCAAATGGCTTAGAATCATAATAAATCTGATCATTATGAAAACAGATCAGTGTATTTGGTTAAACAGTATGAACATTGTGAAACTGTAGCTAGCTGTTGAACAAGCAATATTCAGTTATATAATGTTTGAGATTGAAACAAATGGGATTTATTGATGATGAATATATAAACGTGGTTATTGTGTTTTTAAAACAGACCCAGTTTTTTAGTTCTATGACTGACAAATTTGCATCACATTAATTTATGTAGTTAAAAACTGTGATCCAAATGGATGGAAATTTTATATGCAATTCAAATACATAAATCATAAATTTGAGCGTAATTATTTTTTTAAATGCACCCACAACACCCATGCATTGCAATTGCAAGTTTTGCATGGAAAGCACGGACATTTTCAGCAAGTTCATGCTTTATAGTATCATTTTTATTGAAAAACCTCTTCCTCTGTAATTTACTAGCTAAAGGGCACTAAATGCTGCCTTTTTATGTCTTTCCTCACTTTCCCACCATTTTCTTATTTTATGTGTTATTTTTGCTGAACCCAGCTAACAATGCAGCGTGAATAATGTCCCTTCTCTTTTGTCTTCTCCACCAGGCCGCGCTCCTCCCAGGAACACCATGGTGGATCTGAACAGCGGTAACATCGACGTGCCGCCCAACATGACCTGCTGGCCCAGCTTTCACAACGGTGTGGCGGCTGGTCTTAAGATCGCTCCTGCTTCTCAGGTGGAATCTGCCTGGATTGCGTACAACAAACCCAAAAGTGCTGACCTGGCCAACGAATATGCCGGTTTCCTCATGGCACTGGGACTCAACGGCCACCTCACTAAACTAGCAACACTTAACATCCATGACTACCTCACCAAGGTCAGTTACAGCCTCAGATGCGAGGTTTTGATGAATGTAGTGATTATGAACTTCAATAATTAGTTTTAGGTCTAGAAAGTGACCCTGTAGTCAATGAGGGCAAAAGGATATGATGTCACTCTCCATGGTCCAGTGATATTTCATTATTTATAATATAGTATTATATAATAATTATGTGTTAATAATTTTGTTAATATTTTGAATGAGCTTTTATTTTTATATTTCCATGTTTAAGTTCATTTTAATATAAATTCATTTCAGTTTTAGTGTTTTTGTCATTTTTATATTAAAATATATTTGAATGTTTATATATTTTTTTTAATATTAAAAATAGACGTAATTAATTTTTTCATTAGTTTTTTCCAGTTAGTGCTTACATATAGTTGCCAAGGTATCATTTCTAATTTTTTCATCTAAAAATTATAATTTAATTTATATCAGATTTCAACAAATACAAATGTTTTTAATAGTTTTAGTTGTAGTTAATAGTTTAATAGTTTTAGTTTTCACTAATAATCATATGAATGCATAGCACACACAAATATATATATATTTTAAATGCATTAATATGATTGCATTAATATGATTAATAGTCATATTAATGCATAACACAAACAAATATATAATTTTATTTCTTGTATATCATAAACCTATCATACATTTAATCATTTAATTTCATCATAATTTCAAAAATATTATAATTTAATTTATATCCACTTTATTTAAATTTAAATCATATGAATGCATAGCACACACAAATATATAATTTTTTATATGCATTAAGATGATTGCATTACTATGATTAATAGTCATATTAATGCATAACACAAACAAATATATAATTTTATTTATTGTATATCATAAACTTATCATACATTTAATCATTTAATTTCATCATAATTTCAAAAATATTATAATTTAATTTATATCCACTTTATTTAAATTTAAATCATATGAATGCATAGCACACACAAATATATAATTTTTTATATGCATTAATAATATCCACTTTATTTCAATTTGAAATGTTTTTAATAGTTTTAGTTAGTGATAATAACCCCGGGGTCCACAAAGAAAAGTAGACAACCACGTGAAACGACAACTTTTAAAATGTAAAGATACTACTTAGGCTGGCGTCTTTTCACAAATACTAGGCAAGCGTCTCGTAATTTATTTTACATATTGTACTACATACTAGTCTTTTCAGATGTTTTCTGTAATAAACACTGCATTTGCAAGCATATGACTGCAAGTGAGAAACAAAATCTAGTGTGACCACCTGTAAGACGTCGACAGACGTTTACTAAAAATGGCCCAGATAACCAATCCCATACAGCAGCATGTGACGAATCCAAACATTCATGTGTAGCTAACAGGATGATTAATCTTAGATTACGTGAGTCACCTGCGCTTATCTATAATGGAGATCTAGGTTGGAATCAGGAGTTTGCGGGCGATGTTAATTCTAGTGGTTATTCAGAGGAATAAAACCAGAGCAATTTAGCATAATGGCTTTTAATGGAATTGAGGAAGTTATTAAAAAAGTTAAGTTTCGCTTAATTAGAATTGGACGCTCAGTGATGAAGTGCACTGCAGAAGTAGGCTTGGAGTTGAATTTATTTCTACCTCCTGATGGACCTACAGTTCATAGAGGCTCTTCCTGAAAACCAGACCTCTCTTCCTCCTCCTCCTCCTCCTCGTAATTCTCTTATCTCGCCATTTTTAGCATCGGAGCTGTCAGGTTTGCATGTTTTCTGGGGTTTTTGCTCTCATCCTGTTGTTTTTCTCACATGAAAGGCAAACGTAGAGCTGAGTTTCATTCTGACAGTTCACAGGGCAGTAACGTGTGCTGCTCTCTCATTTCCAGTCAGGCCAGGCTTTGTTGATGCTTTCTGTGGTCGCTGAGCGTATCTGTAATCTATAAGCTATATCGAGGCTTTAGCTAGTTTGGTGTTTACACTGCCCGCTCTCACACTGAGCTCTGCGGCCGGGCTTTCTAGTCTCTGATAGTACTCCTGCCGATTTTACAAGAATCTGGTAGAAAAACATCCTGTTTTACTTCATGCACATGTAGAAATGAATGAATGAGTGAGTTTAATGAATGAATAAAGTGTTAATTGAGTCCCAAGGTCGCACATCTCTCTCTAAATCCATTCTGTGCTTGAATGGAGAGAGATTACTATTTGGACGTTTTGGTCAGATCATGAGATATGGACACACTGACTCTGCTTTAAAACCTGCCTGGCTCTATGCTGGCTACATAGGTGCACAGTGCTCTACATAGGCAGCAACACATAAATCTTTATGCAAAAAGCACAGACCTGACTCTACCGTGTTCCATGTTGCTAATCTAACTTGCAATATTTGGGACGACACTGTAGGATGCAGTTCGATGCTGCTAGTATATAATAAGTTTAGTATTCTCTCTGTTTAGCATTTAGCATTAGATTAGCATTCCATGATCTGGTAATAATCATATTAATGTATAGCACACACAAATATTGGTTAAACATTTTATTTTATATTTTATATCATGAATGATATACTTATATATTTATATATTTATTTGTATATTGTAAAGATTTATGTTTATATGAATATTTATAATCAGCATTTTGTTAGTCAACATATTTTTTAATAAATATAAAAATATCTTTATATAGGTATAATTATTTTTATTGTATTAAAATATTTATGTAATAAATAAATTATATTTATGTAATAAATATAAAAATGGTATCATATATAATTTTATTGTATTTTAATTTTATCATATCACAATATTTCTATTTATTTTTATATTGTTCATATACTAATCTATTTTTATAAAACTTTTATGTATTATAAAATGAATGAATATACTAATAATATATAAAAATGTTATGTGTATATATATATATATATATATATATATTACACACACACACACACACACTATATTGTTATATATAAATAGGATTATATACTTAATATATTATTTATAATAATAATAATAATATACATATAATTATTATTATTATTATTACTTTTATTTGGTCTTTTTTCTTATTTGGTCTATATTATAACATGAGCAATTTATGACATCAAGTTAAAGTTCATTTATTTATAAAGCACATTTAAAAACAGCCACAAGACTGACCAAAGTGCTGTACATTATAATCAAACCATAAACACATAAAACAGAAATAATAAAACATATGAATTTAAAACCAAAAGGAATGACAGATAAACATTCTAAAGACAGAGTAATAATCAAGACCATAATACAATGTAATAAGAACGGGATATTCGTAGGCCAGATCAAACAAGTGTGTTTTTAAAAGTGACTTAAAAATGGATAGGGAAGGTGCCACTCTATAATCTCAAGTGGCAGATTTTTCCATAACTGAGGCCCAACCACAGAAAAAGCTCGATCCCCTCTACGTTTAAGTCTGGACTGAGGAACTAAAAGGAGATTCTGATCACTGGATCTTAGACTTCTAGTGGGAGTATAAAAATGCTCTGAGAGATAACTAGGGGCTTGGTTATGTAAAGATTTATACACCAGTTAGAGAACTTTAAAAATCGATTCTAATGCCATTTCAAATTTTCCTTTCTCTTTGGAGTGTTGCAAGCTGTTCGTGCATAGATAAGATCCCTAAAGTTGCAAAGACTAAAGTCTCAAACCCAAAGAGATAT
>NW_015659941.1:293611-296053 GCF_001515625.1 Sinocyclocheilus rhinocerous | reverse complement strand
AAGTTCATTTATTTATAAAGCACATTTAAAAACAGCCACAAGACTGACCAAAGTGCTGTACATTAAAATCAAACCATAAACACATAAAACAGAAATAATAAAACATATGAATTTAAAACCAATAGGAATGACAGATAAACATTCTGAAGACAGAGTAATAATCAAGACCATAATACAATGTAATAAGAATGGGATATTAGTAGGCCAGATCAAACAAGTGTGTTTTTAAAAGTGACTTAAAAATGGATAGGGAAGGTGCCACTCTATAATCTCAAGTGGCAGATTTTTCCATAACTGAGGCCCAACCACAGAAAAAGCTCGATCCCCTCTACGTTTAAGTCTGGACTGAGGAACTAAAAGGAGATTCTGATCACTGGATCTTAGACTTCTAGTGGGAGTATAAAAATGCAACAGCTCTGAGAGATAACTAGGGGCTTGGTTATGTAAAGATTTATACACCAGTAAGAGAACTTTAAAAATCGATTCTAAATTGAATAGGTGACATGGTTGTGTTATGTCTCCTCTGAATCCGGGTCACGAGATGACGAGTATCGGGCTCCTGCTGGGTGTTTCTGCTGCCAAACTGGGCACCATGGACATGTCCATCACCCGTCTGCTAAGCATCCACATTCCCGCGCTGCTGCCGCCCACCTCCACAGAGCTGGATGTGCCTCACAGCGTGCAAGTGGCCGCTGTGGTCGGCATCGGTCTGGTTTACCAGGGCACCGGTCACCGGCACAACGCAGAGGTGTTACTGGCAGAGATCGGTTCGTGTGTATGATGGCGTCAAATGAAATGAGCTGTTCTCAGTTGTGCTCGTTCATGATTGAATTGTTGAGTTTAGTGTCATATCTGAGTCTGTAACAGCTGTGTGTTGTGTTGTTCCCAAGGACGTCCACCTGGTCCTGAGATGGAGTACTGTACAGATAGGGAGTCCTACTCCCTAGCAGCAGGACTGGCACTTGGCATGGTCTGCCTGGGGGTGAGTCTGTTTCCAAAGAGTTCCTTTTCCTTGCATAGTCAGCAACAACAGAACCCAGCTTGGAGGAGCACAATGACCAAAAAAATCCCTAAATTATCCACTTTTTCAACAGAACTAAAATTAACACACACTATCATTATTGTCTTTAGTCCTGTGCAGTTTGTACATGTCAGTGTACAACTTCTCAAAAATGCCTTTCTGAAGTAGAATTTTTTTTAGTATAATCAGTATAACAATATGAATGTTATATATATTTTTAATTACATTTATTTTATGGAAAAATATGAATATATGATACATTTAAAAATAAATATATAAAAATATGTATTAATATAATTATATATAATATAAAAATATAGAATTATTATTTGTAATATGATATAGTAAAAAATTGATAATAGAAGAATTGGACTGATTTGAATGTAAGATAGTAGAATTAAAATAGAATAATATTTAAGTAAAACTTTATAATTGATCGAAGTACAGTTTGGAAAAATATATGTGACCCTGGAGCACAAAAGCAGTCTTAAGTCGCTGGGGTATATTTGTAGCAATAGCCAAAAAAACATTGTATGGGTTAAAATTATCGATTTTTCTTTTATGCCAGTTGTATCTCGGCCAAATATTGTCCTTTCCTAACAAACCATACATAAATGGAACACTTATTTATTCAGCTTTCATATGATGTATAAATCTCCATTTAAAAAATGGACCCTTATGACTGGTTTTGTGGTCTAGGGTCACATATTTAATATTTTTAGTGTGAATTGCCCATAAACACATTATCATGCGCACAAATTATGGGCTATTTCCAAAAAATCTGATTATATGAATAATATTTGAAATGCCATCTGCAGTAATTTACATCTATTTCTATTTTGCAGAAACGGTGTTTATTATGAAAAGCATGCAGACTCTTTCAGCAAAAGCATGCATTGTGTGCATCTGTGAGAGATGGGAACCAGAATTATTCCCATGCTGACCCAGCTGTTTGCTCTCTGCTTCTCTGCAGCACGGCAGTAACCTGATCGGGATGACTGACCTGAACGTGCCTGAGCAGCTCTATCAGTATATGGTGGGAGGTCATCGGCGCATGCATGCTGGCATCAACAGAGAGAAACACAAGTCTCCCAGCTATCAGATCAAGGTGGAGTCATTACATAACCATCAAAGAGCATGTATTCATCTAGAGATTTTTTGTGCTGAGAATAATGCCACACCACTCATGTGGTCGTGTTTGACAGTTTAAATTATTGTGTGAGAAAGCAAGGGTTGTTCAGAACCACAATACTGATATGCTGTCTGCTGCATACTATTTATCTCGTGCAGTGAACAGTATATAACAATGAATAAAAGTATGGTGAATTGTCAAATGTCCCAGTTCTCTCTCTCTCTCTCTCTCTATATATATATATATATATATATACAGTATCTCACAGAAGTGAGTACACCCTTCACAT
>NW_015659941.1:262029-285001 GCF_001515625.1 Sinocyclocheilus rhinocerous | reverse complement strand
CAAAATTATACATTTTTCTTTTATGCCAAAAATCTTTAGGATATTAAGTAAAGATCATGTTCCATGAAGATATTTTGTAAATTTCTGACCGTAAATATATCAAAACTTAGTTTTTGATTAGTAATATGCATTGCTAAGAACTTCATTTGGACAATTTTAAAGGCGATTTTCTCAGTATTTAGATTTTTTTTTTTTTGCACCCTCAGATTCCAGATTTTCAAATAGTTGTATCTCGGCCAAATATTGTCCTTTCCTAACAAACCATACATAAATGGAACACTTATTTATTCAGCTTTCATATGATGTATAAATCTCCATTTAAAAAATGGACCCTTATGACTGGTTTTGTGGTCTAGGGTCACATATTTAATATTTTTAGTGTGAATTGCCCATAAACACATTATCATGCGCACAATTATGGGCTATTTCCAAAAAATCTGATTATATGAATAATATTTGAAATGCCATCTGCAGTAATTTACATCTATTTCTATTTTGCAGAAACGGTGTTTATTATGAAAAGCATGCAGACTCTTTCAGCAAAAGCATGCATTGTGTGCATCTGTGAGAGATGGGAACCAGAATTATTCCCATGCTGACCCAGCTGTTTGCTCTCTGCTTCTCTGCAGCACGGCAGTAACCTGATCGGGATGACTGACCTGAACGTGCCTGAGCAGCTCTATCAGTATATGGTGGGAGGTCATCGGCGCATGCATGCTGGCATCAACAGAGAGAAACACAAGTCTCCCAGCTATCAGATCAAGGTGGAGTCATTACATAACCATCAAAGAGCATGTATTCATCTAGAGATTTTTTGTGCTGAGAATAATGCCACACCACTCATGTGGTCGTGTTTGACAGTTTAAATTATTGTGTGAGAAAGCAAGGGTTGTTCAGAACCACAATACTGATATGCTGTCTGCTGCATACTATTTATCTCGTGCAGTGAACAGTATATAACAATGAATAAAAGTATGGTGAATTGTCAAATGTCCCAGTTCTCTCTCTCTCTCTCGTTGTCACATGAAAAGATATAATAAAATATTTACAAAAATGTGAGGGGTGTACTCACTTCTGTGAGATACTGTATATAGATATACACACACACACACACACACACATGCATTTGAATTTAATTTAAATTGAGTTAACGAACAAATGCAGAATAGTAATTTGAATTTGAGAAGTAAAATTAAAATCGAATGAGAGTTGAATAAATTTATACAGCATAACTGATCTAAGTGCAGTTTTAGATGGTATGCATAATGTTTGAAATGCCATCTACAGAAATGTGTATTTATTTTAATTTTAATAAATTAGTATGGTAGTATACTGAACTTACCCTTACACTGCATTATCTAACCCATGCACTGAAAGTTCTCTCCTCCACATCACGAGTAGACACGCCCCTTATTGCTGATTGGCTACAAGTTTGTTTTGCGATTCGGCCCAAATCAGTTTTCTAAAGTGTTTTTGAAAAATCACATACCCTGCCTTTAAAATTTTTTTAATGTAACTATTTTTATTAGGAGGGTGACACTATCAATGTGGACGTGACCTGTCCTGGTGCAACACTTGCCCTCGCCATGATTTACCTGAAAACAAATAATAGGTGAGTTTTGTTTCTTCATTCACCTACTTGCCAAGACAATATCACTCATTTTTTAAAATGTTTTTAATCTTTCAGTATATTTAAATAGTATTTTATTTCAGCTTTGTCAGTTGCTGAAAATAATTTTTAATAGTTTTATTTATGATGATTTTACGGCTTTACTGCCCCTTCTGCTCACTTTTGTCTTTAATTGTTGAGCAAACCGTTTGCCTCAAATGTGCAACTTTGGTTGATGTAGAAATTGACAGGCTTCTCAAACAAACAGAGAAATATTTTGAAAGAGTGTTACGCTCTCCGGAAAGTCAACTTACAAATTAGATATAGTTGTCTGTGTGCAATAATCCAGGATAAGAGAGAATTTCCCAATAATCACACTCTTGACCTTTAAAGTAAAATCCATTATTCATTGTGAATCATGAAAGTCTCTTTCTGTGTAAAAAAGGCCGACATCTTCCTCATCTTCAGCTCTTATGTTCAGTGCAAAGCCTTTTTCGGTTCTGTCTGCTCTCTCACATTCACACCTGTCTCTCTGGTCCCCTCCAGGTCTATAGCTGATTGGTTGAAAGCCCCGGACACCATGTTCCTGCTGGACTTCATCAAGCCTGAGTTTTTGCTGCTGAGGGTGAGAGAGCGATACAGGGCTGACAGCCATCAGAAGTTCATTCGGGCCTCTGGGCTCGCAGGGATTTACACATTAACGCCTCACATTGGCTTCAGTCACACTTTTTTTTACCAAGTGTTCTCATGTTTTACGATGGCTTTTCAGGCAACATATGGGGTCATTTTAGCCTGTTGTGCTGGTTAACCAACAGGAAGGTCACTTCCTTCTCAGATTCTTCTCTGGCCTTCTCTGACTGTGGAACCTTTCCAAATCCTAGAGTGCTGCCTTCGTAGACTGCGTGTTAAGACTATTCGGAAAAGTGGTATTTTATGCTGCCTTTAAAGATATATTTGTGTCCAAATTCAATAGAAGTACTGCATATCCACCTTATTTTGCAATGTGGAAATAAGCTATTTTCTCTGAATTTGTGAGAATTTCATTAGCTGCTATTGGTAAATAACTAGCAGAATAACAAAGTGCAGTAAACAGTAAAACTATTTGCGCTACAAACCAGTGTGTTTAGGATTATGATAATGAATTAAAATAATATCATCACACCAGTTTGAAATATCAAGCAGCATAACAGACTGTTTGTACAGGTAACAAGTCCAAGATGGTTGTTTACAAATGTAATTTATTCAGTAATAAAAAGTATCAATATGAATACTTCATTCTAATTACAAATAAATTATTTTAGCCAGTATTCTGTATGTAAAAAAAAAATCCTGCCATGAGCTTAACAACACGCTTTTACCACACTCGTAAATGTTTTTTGTTTTATTTTTGCATTGAAAAGTAGATAATGATTTTTTAAAATGTAAATTTTAATATAATATAGTTGAACAAACTCACTTAAAGAGTTATTTAGTATAATTTTGTCAGAAAAAGTTTTAGAATTTTTATCATATGTTAATGTAAAAAAATCTTGTGTAATATAACTTGTGTTTGTTTGTTTACTGGTTTTAATTGTATTTGTTATACTTGTATTTTTAAAATTGTTTTTGCCATGAAAGTAGCCCAAGATGCTGACATGGCATTAAATAAAAATATACTACTACTATTATACAGTTTATTTTTGGCCCTTCATAGTAAAAAAGTAGAGGTTGACCGGTATGGATTTTTGGATGGCCAATGATATAAATACAGTATTGATATGAGATAGTAAATAAAGATGTATAACAATTTCTGCAATAAAAATCTGTATTTATTTTACATAATATTTACTCAATCAATAAATTAGTTGAAAATGAATCTACTTAAAAAAATAATTTGAACTTGATAAATAAATCTTTACAATAAACGGATTTATGCTTTAGGTCAAAAAAGTCCAAATAAAAGTCCCACTTATCTGTGAAACAGAAGAAACCTTGACTAAAAAATGGCAAATAATGCAATGCCAAATATTGGTTGACCTCTGCACTAGACGGATGCATTTGACCATTGCACTTCCATCTGGTCTTTCGCAGCATCTAGTGCACAAGTGCAGCGTTTTTAGAACACTGTCAAGCTAAAAATAAGTTTAACTTAAAAACATGGTTTTTTTTTTTCTTAATTCCACTTTTCTGCATCTCAAGTTTCTAAACAAAAATGCATTTGATGTGAACGGCTCCTTAGAAGCCAACTGCCAAGTAGGCAAGCCAGCTCACTAGGTTTTGGAACAGAGCCTGTCACACAGGACTTAACCAATAAACATGAATGCTTACAAAAGAAAGGGGGTGTACAAATATTTCCTATTTTACAATTCAGCGTAAAATGTTTATTCATAGCAAGCTCTTTGTGTTTGGTAGCTTTGTCTTTGTTCTCTCTACAGACGCTGGCCAGATGTCTTATCATGTGGGACGAGATCATTCCCAATGCTGATTGGGTGACCAGTAATGTGCCTCAGGTACGTTAGAGATCTAACACACTGCAGGGACTCATCCAATATTGCGTCCTGTTTCCAACTAGTTTCTCGAAGCACATTTTTGCCTCAGGTCATGTTTTCGCTTCCTGTTCCCCTGTAAGTTCATAGGTTGGTCAAATATTTAGCAACGCTTGTGTTGCAAAACGCAGAGCTGTGTGGTCACTTCAGCCGTAGAGGTGGTGCGCAGGTCATTGAGCAAGAGAGGAGGGAGAGGAAGGTCATTGAGAAGTGCGTCTTTTAATTGTGAAGTCATTTCACCATGCTGCATTAGAAAATTACACAGAAATGGTTAAAACCCACAAGTTTCTGTTAATTTAGTTGCTTTTATTTTCTCATTTTTGCATGCAAAAAGAAAAGATCATTCACAATTCAGAATTCAAATATCGCTGACATTACCACTGATGATAATGTTTGGAATGTTTGAATACTGAAAATTCTATTAATGTAGGTCAATGAAAAATTTATTTCTTCTTTGGACATTTACGAAAACCATAAATAGATACAACTTTTAATAAAGAGGGATACAAAAACTCTTCCATTTTACTGACTTCTAGCCAAAGATTATAGATTTACCAAGACTCTTATTATTATGATTGGAAGTAACTGCTGTGTGCAGTATGGCTATTTAATTGTGAGTTTCTCAAGAGGTTTTTGAGTAGTTAGACTTAGTATGTATGCTCAAAATAGCTGTCCGAAAGCGTTGCAAATATGGCCTCCAAGTGAACAGACTTTCCTTGAAAGGGACTTTGTTTCTAGCATTGAGCTTACACTTAATTTGGCTCATTGCTAGTGAACAGAGATGATGTGACATGTCATGTAGACACAGTGTCAGACTCCCTTAATATGATTAACGCTAAAAATAAGCTTTGCGTTTTCAGATCATCCAAGAAAACATCGGAAACCAGGAGCAGACACCCATCTCTGAGGATCTCAACATGGAGACCTTAGTGTGAGTAGCAGCTGACTCTCTATGATGTTTTGATCGTGTGATTTCTAGGAGATCCTCATACCCACGGATTGTTTCTCGCCCTTATGGAGGTGTTTTCTATTATGACTTTCCAATGAGTTTTTGTTCCTTTGATGACTGGATGAGTGAAATAAGGCAGACATTTGTCACTGTTTCCACAGTCAAGCTCATGACTATATAATTGCTGGAGGCTGCCTGGCCGTGGGATTCCGGTTTGCTGGGTCTGCAAATTCAGATGCTTTTGACTGCTTAGTAAGTGGACGTTTACTTCCCACTTACAGATTTGAGATCTTTCTGAAAGTTCTCTGAATATTCTTAATATTGTCTTTCTCCATCAGTACAAATTTGCCAGAAACTTCATGCAGTGTCTGACGACCTCCACGGTTACAGTGGTAAGCATTTGTTTGCATTGAAGGCGAACATCGTAATGTTATGTAATCACAAATATTTATTCACACAACGTCCGGTCTCCTCCAGACAGGGCAGTATAACCTGCAGACGTGTTTAAGCATGGTCCTCCTGGCGGTTTCAATGGTGATGGCTGGTTCAGGGAACTTGAAAGTGTTGCAGCTGTGCCGATTCCTCCACAAACGCACCTTTGGCGAGATGAACTATGGCTTCCACATGGCCCATCACATGGCTCTGGGCCTGCTCTTCCTGGGTGGAGGGAGGTTAGTTGAGAAATGTATAAAAGAGTCCATGTTTACCTATACTACCCAGCACCTCAGTTCACTTCATAGACATTATTATGCATTTAATTAGTAGTGTTTGCTAAGCATCAGTATTACTATTGCCCATTCTTAGTGTATTAAACAACCCTATGTCCCTAAGTATAAAATGCTACAGTGATGATATATTTTTGTAGTCCATCTGGAAGTTAGCATCACCTTGCTTCCCTCGACAAAAAGCCAGTAGGCTTTTGGATTATTGCATAAAACAAGCTCTGTGGCCAGCAAAAGTTTAGGATTATCGCATGTTTTTACATGTAAACACAAAGAGGCTGTTAAAGCTATGAGTTACCAACGACTTCTGTAGTCCCATCTACGTTGCCACATGTTTGCCTTTTTTAAGAGACATAAAAGCTTAAAAAAATCATGAGTTGGATATTACTGATGTAGAATAAAATATCTTGAGTGCAAACACAGAACTTATTTCAGGCCAAAAACCCACTGACTTTGGGACAATTAAACCATAAGTTGAAAAATACTTGCTACATTTTTTAGGTTTTAGGACTCATTGTAACTCATCCCACACATACATCAATGATTCCTCAGGACAAAGGTTTTTGGTATGTGGCCAAGCAAAGCGTGAGAACATGCCAGCTACAGTTCATGCTATTTATAATCACAGATAAAGCATTATTGTGTTTTTGTCCCCTGACTTTAAAATTGCGATAATAGCCTTTATCATAATACTTCCTCTGTTATGAAATGCCTTCTTTATCTCCTTTGACCCCACATTTCATCCTCTGCTAAATAAAGCATTAAAGGAAGTTCATCCACAAAGGAATGCCGTCATCATTCGCTCATTCTCATATCGTTCACGCTTCTGCATATTCAGAGTTACTTTCGGTCACACAATGCATGAGATTCAGCCTTGATGTCAAATTTGCAATAATGATTCTTAATGCACCAAGTTTAAATTTAGAAGAAAGAAAATCATATTGGTCTGGAATAGTGATGCACGTATATGAAAAATTGAAAATTCAGGTTGTACTTGGGCAAAACTAAAAATGAATTTTATTTAATAGCCAATTAATTTGTCAAATAAAAACTAAGCTGTACAAACATTTAAATTGCACTTTTTTTTGCAACTTTTTAATAACAGAATTATGTTTCTACTCCACTTTGTTGTTGAAATTTAAATGGTGGCTATAATATATTTTTCAAACATAATTAAGACAACCGGTTAAGTAAAAAAAATATAATGAATATGTAATAATAGTGCATGTATTTGCCAAAATGCTCCTCTTCTGTTTTTTTTTAGCTAACTATGTCTTTCTTGAGATACATGACCTATTGTTTACAAGCTGTTTTACTGACGTCTTTCCACGGTTGCAACACTGATTGAACGATTACATGAGACATGATACATTTCAGTAAGTTGTTCTGTTTCTTTCAACAAACTTTCTGATGTTCATTCATGCTTATTTTGTGCTGTAACTAGTAGTAAACTGTAAGAGATGATCGCTTGAACTGAGGTGCTACAGCAATCTGTGATTTAGTTCATGCATTAACCGTAAACAGCATCGACTAAAATATTGATCTTGAGGTTTAAGAATCCATATCAGTTTTGTTATTGTTAAATCAGCACATTCAACATTATTTGCATGAAATCGACTGACACGGAGAAACACTAATGAAATATAGCTGTTTCGGTCAATGATTTTGGCCCTCCAAAACTATTTCAGCCAAAGCCAAAAATTACTGTTTCGGCTGAATTTTTGGTTGCTGAAATTTTGATGCATCACTAGTTTTGGAACATGAAAATGAATGTTGTTTTTAAACTCGTGCATAATTTACCTTATACAAAAACGGCAGACACCACCCTGCCTGTATTGCTGCTATAGATATGAGAAGAATTGCATATAAAAACTGTACATGCATGTGTAAAGCAGCGAGCTGCAGGTGTTGTGGTGGGCCGGTACACAAGCTCTTGAGCGTTTTAAAAGAGAAATAAGGTGACCTTTAACCAGGTCAATGAAAGGCACAGTGAGAGCCTCTCGTCCTGTCAGAACCTGTTCGAGTGCACTCTTCAACTCGCCCATTATTTTTAAGTGAGGCCTTTTGAAAGAGCACAAATAGTACCGGTGAACAATGGATGACCAATTTCCCCCTCGCTACACATTTGCGTGTCACATGCGCTCTGAAATATTGCCTCCGGGGACAGCTGAATATGCAACATGTGCGTCCTTTGTTTATTTTGCACTAATTTTCAAACATCAATTCACATGCATTGTTCATTTATGTTTTGCTCACTCAAATGGTAATATGAAAAAATTCCAAAAAAACAAATTTTTATGACATACGTTTGCTTTTCCCACAGGTACACGCTTAGCACCTCCAACTCGGCCATTGCTGCCCTCCTTTGTGCACTTTATCCTCATTTTCCTGCTCACAGCACAGACAACAGGTAGACAACAGCTGCTAACACACACACACACACACACACATCACAGTGAGCAAATATGGCTGTATTGTCTTCACTTCTGAGGAAAACCACTTTAATTTTTACTGTAAATGAGACTTGTTACCCAGAATCGTGAATGTGTGTATATTAAATGCTCGTATCTACATGGTGTCAAAGTGTCCTGTTATACACTGGGCCCAAAAAGTATTCACACACTTGAGTCACACTTAAAAACATGTGAATGACGTCGCATTAGATAAGAAGATATCAAACCAAGTGCCATTTCTTTTAAAGAAAGAGCACAAACACAGTTTTCAGATGAAACATTTCACAAAACTATTTTCAGTTTGAAATGACAAAACAATACATCTAGTCATTTTTGAAGTGTTTTAAGCGTAAATGTGCAATACTTTCTGTGGAGACTGTATTTAGTCTACTAAACGAACTACTACTAAAAAAGAATAGAGATGAGAGTAAACACTTGACAGTAATTGAAACACATATTCCAGAGTTTCTAACTGCAACTGATTGTCTGTCAGGCTGGTGTATGGGATTGAGTTTAAGGCTAATCATTTTTTGTTTCTACTAAACATATGTTCTTGTTCCTCTTTGCAGGTATCACCTCCAGGCGTTGCGCCACCTGGCTGTGCTCGCAGCAGAACCGCGTCTGCTGGTGCCAGTAGATGTGGACACCCTCAAACCCTGCTACGCTCTGCTAGATGTCACCTACAAGGTATGTGCTGCACGTGCCTCACGCCTTGATGTGGTCTTTCAAAACATACACTTACTCACATTCAATGAAACCCAGTGTTATTTTAGTATGTACTATTATGGTGTTTATTAAATTTTTTGAATTAGCTTTTATTTTTATATTTTCATTTCTCATGTTAACTTTAGTTTAAGTTGCGTGCTTTTGTCATTTTTTTTTATTCTTATTTTAAACATTTCTTTTTAGCTTTTTTTAATTTAATTTTAATAATTTTAATACTTCAACTTATTTTATTTCAATTAGTTGTCAAGGTAAGATTTCTATTTTTTTTATCTTATTTAGGTTTAAGTTTTTAATCTAATGTTTACATTTTATTTTATTTCAATTAACAAATATTGTGTTAATAGGTTTAGTTTTCATTTTAGTTAACAATATCAACACTGGTTACCAACATTAAATCAAAATAGACCATTTTTACTTTTTTAATTCACATGTTCTGGAGATTTTTTTTGAAATGCAAAAAATGCAAAAAATGCAACTTGCTGTGTCTCTAAAAAAATTATTTTTTTAGCATTATTTAAATACTAATATATATATTTGGAATTAGCTTTGATTTTTGTAATTTCAATTTTCATCTTAATTAATTTTTTTAGTAATTTTGTTATGTGCTTTTTGTCATTTTATTCATTTTTAACATGTTTTTTTTAGATATTCATTTATTTTTATTTTATGTTGCCTTGACACTTAACTGAATTGAAAAGTTTAACTTTTTCACCTAATATGTATTTTTCATTTTATTTCATGTTTAGTTCAATTAAAAAATGTTTTAGTTTTAGCTAACAACAATAACCCTGCTCTGAAATGACTTTCCCTCTCAGATGGGGTGTGTGATAGAAAATAATGTTAACCAATAGCCAGTCATTTGTTTTAGACTATAGTTGTAGGTAATTTAGCTTTTCTTTGTTGTGAAATGCACTGATATAATGATGGTTAAAAGTTAAAGGTTGTGTCAATATTAGCAAATAAGAATATATTTAAAAAAAACAACTTGAGTCACAATTGGGATAAGTAGTGATGCTCTTAAGGATGAACTTGACCTTTCGACCTCCATGTCCGGGTCAAAAGCTTCCTCAAAAGTGCACTGCAAAATGATTTCACATCAGACTGAAACTTTTCATGATCCCTTTTCAATTCTTGACTCAAATCACATTTCTTCCCTTATTTCACTTGCTAACATGAATGCCATTTGTTGTTGAAGACTGTAATTAGCACATAGCTCCACATCCCAACATCTATCCGTCCTGTTGTGTGTGAGGCCATTAGGCCACATCAAAGAGATTCTTAGGTGATAAACACGGCGAAGGACTGCTGAAGGTTGACCGTGACGTCTGACCATGTTTCCTCTGCTGCTTTGAGGACTCATCTTTTCAATTAAATGACGGCAGCCAAAGGAAGGGAACCAGCTGTTCACAGCAATTACAAAGACGTCTTTGTTCACGCAGGCATAGTGAACGTATACATTGTGATGCAAGGCGTTAGGTTTCTAATCTGTTTGTGCATGCATGTGGTATGTGTTTAATAGGATACGCAGTGGTACGAAGAGACGACCGTGGAGTTGATGGCTCCCACTATGCTGCCTGAACTTAACCTTCTGAAACGGGTAATAAATTAAACCACTTCCAAGTACAGCTCATACAAACTCCCTAAATCTGACATTATAGTTTTTTTTTCTTTGCATCCAGATTAAGGTGAAAGGTCCAAGATATTGGGAGCTGAACATTGACATCAGTAAAGGAACCCAACATCTGCAGTAAGTCTGCATGTATATTAAGCGAGGTGGAATCAAACTAAATGACTATCTAGTATTTTAAGGCCTCATAGCCATGCTCCAGATGTGAATGCTTTTTCAATAGGTGCCCAGCAGTGTTATGCCTTAATGTTATGTAACTTCTTTTTGCAATCTAAGAGAGCACCACACGTGTTCTTCAAGATAAGACAATCCCAGAAAGCACTGCGACAAGCTCAGTAAAAAAAATTTTGTTTATTTTGTTCAGTACTGAAGTATCAGTGTGCACAGAATTTTTGCATACTATATACACACATAACCGTTACCAATTCTGGGGTCAGTAAGACTTAAATTAAGAATGCATAGAAATGTTATTAGAATTTAAAACTTTTATTTAGCAAGGATATAGAATTACACAAGAGTAACACAAAACTTACCTTTATTTATTAAAAGGAGAATAATTGCCTTTGGGATTTTTATTTTTTTTAAATTTTTAAGTCAGTCTTGCTTGACTGTAAAATCTATTTTATTACAGTGCCCTGCTTTAAATTATACTAGGAAAGTTTTTTTTTTTTTTTTTTTTTTTTACTCAGAAAGGACATTAATAAATTAATTTTTTAGAAAAACGTCTGGGTAACTGTTAGAATTGATCAAATATCAGTTTGAAAGATTGTATGTACTTTATTGTTATTTATTTATTTATTTTACAATTTCTTTTATTTTGTTTGTAAATAATTATTGTTTAATTATTATATACAATTCCTTGAAGCGTTGTTATCAAGACTATTTTAAATTTTATTACTCTTTGAGTTTTCCATTAATATAGCCTTTGATGCTGATATGGTACAATGATAAATAAATGATAAATAAACATGTAGTGATAAATAATAATTCAGCAAGGAGGCATTAAATTGACCAAAAGTGACAATAAAGACATTTATAATGTTATAAACCTTTTCTATTTTAAATAAATGCTTTTCTTTTAAGCTATTTATTCATCAAAGAATCCTGAAAAAAATGCTAAAACTGTTAAGCTTGTTTAATATTAAAAATAATAAGCAGCACAGCACCATTTTGAGAAAACAGAAATGTTTCTTGAGCAGCAAATCAGCATATTAGAATGATTTCTGAAGGCTCATGTGACACTGAAGACTGGAGTAATGATGCTGAAAATGCAGATTTTCTTCCCAGAAATAAATTTTATTTTAAAACTTATTCAAATAGAAAACATTTATTTTAAATTGTAAAAATATTTTATAATTTGTTTCGTTTTTACTGTATTTCTGATCAAATATATGCAGCCTCAGTGAGCGATAGAGTTTTGTTTTGTTTGAAAATATGAAACAAATGTACCAAACCCAAACTTTTGAACAATAGTGTAGTTTTATGCTTAATGCTGACCTATTAAAATAATCAATGTGAGTGCTGTTTATGAAGCACACAGAGTTGCTGCCCATAGAGTGTTCCAAATCACTCACTTAATAGGTTCCATGTTTTGTTTGTATGCTTCTTTAGAAGGCAGCTCACTAGGTTTTGGAACGGAGCTCAAGTTAATTGTGATCAAGAATTTTAAGTACATTCTGCTTTCTAGATCCATCCTATCCAAAGACGGCGTTCTGTATGTGAAGTTGCGCGCCGGACAGCTGCCCTACAAGGATGACCCTCAAGGCTGGAAGAGCTTACTGGCCCCCAACCTCAACAACAGAAGTGCTGAAGTGCGCACTTTTAAGGTCGGTCTGTGTGCACAATAAATATTACCAACAGTTTAGAACGAGCCATTTTAGGTAGGCGTGGTTGACTCTTAACTTTTATAAAGAATATCTCTTTGGATTTGAGACTTTAGTCTTTGCAACTTTACAGATCTTCTTTATGCACCAAAAGCTTGTAAGACTCCAAAGAGAAAGAAAAATTTAAATCGCATCATATGACCCCTTTAATAGTAGTAGTATCATTATTACATAGTCTATTATTTTGTTACAGTACAATAATATAGTGCAATAGTGCAATAGTGTTATAACTGTAATATATTTCTTTATTAGTTTAAGTTTTGCAATTTAATTAAAAAGCATGTATAAAATGATCATTATAATATAATTATTACAGTACTGTAGTAGTATCATTATTAAATACTCCATTTTTTTTTTGTTTTACAGTAAAATGGTAGTATTGCTGTAGTAATATTTCTTTGATTTAATTTTAAATTTACACTTTCTCATTTTTAGGAAAAGAAAAACATTGTAAGAATAATCTTTATTTTTATTATTATTAATATATAGCCATATTGAATAGTATACACATGCTGAATTCCACTATAAATACTCATTTTAAAACTGATTTTTTAAAAACGTATTTTCTTTCTCCTAGGAGGGTCACATCTTTGTTTATTACCCCTGATAATAGTTTGCATCCCTGAGTAATGTGACGGGATACGTTGAAATATGAAAATAAAATGAATTAATATGAGACCAGTAAAGTCATTTGTCATGTCACAACCATGTAAAATTGGTAAACTAGTAATGATACGTGCAGTGATAGAGAGAATAAACAAATGATTTTGATAACTTGCGTCTTTAATAAAACACTTTTTGTACAGAAGGATTAACTTGTAATAAATCGAAAGCATGTCAGAAATGCTTAAACCCGTGAACATTTCTTTAAGACCTTTAGTATGTTGCCAAATACAACATGCGGTAATGCAAATCGCCTCCTTTTGCGTATAAACAAACGGGAAATGTGTTTATAGTAAATACTCTTATAATGGAAGCTCAGCAGGAGAGCGGGCGTACCACAAATAAAAACTCTCAGTTTCAAAAGTGTAACCTTAACACATCAAAGCATGTTTATTGTCATTTCTTTCCTACATGATAGAAGAGCAAATGAAATAAAGTGACGCCTCGAGCCTCGGTGCAAAACGTTTAACCAGAAAATGTGTTTTGGCCGACATCTGTCAATATTTACTGTGTCATATGTCTGTTTGTATATAATTCAAGCATTAATCCACTCATGCAAATACAGAGGATAAAGGTGTAAAGATATTTCCGGATGTTTGCTGAGGTCTTGTGTTCCTAATTGGATTAAAGCAGCATAATGTGGTCTTTTGAAACTGCTGCAAAGAATGTTTTTCATGTCAATGAGCTATTTTTCCCTTCCATCCCACTTGTTCGTCTCCTACGCAGCCCGAGGCCATCTCAACCTTCACCTCTGACGTGGCTCTGGTCTCCTTCGCCGAGTACTTCTGCAGGGCCTCGGAAAACATGAAGCATGTGAGACCAAAAACATGTTGTTTTAAGGCAAAGCGCTTGGTTTGGGTAATAGGAAAAAAGCATTCATGTCCCTACTGAGGCAAAGTTTTGTCCATGTGCATTCGTAAGGAAAGTGACGTGGATACTAAATAGTTGTCAGAGACAAAATTTTGCTCTACTGAGATTACTTGATCTTTTAAAAACTGTTTGGGTGAGGTGAAAGCCCTCAGTCTACACACTGTAGGGTGCAATTGTTTAGTGATTAATGTTTTCTTCTTAAACATCTAAGACAGAGGAAAAAAGAAAAGCCTTTGGTTTTTATGTTTATGGATCGTTAGAGGATTATGCTGGGTCATTTTCATCTTAAAGGAATGATCTGGGGTCTAAGTTATTTTTTATTTCCAAAATTTGTTTTGTGTTCTTGAAAAAAAGTATTTAGGCCTCCCTCAGTTTGCAAAAGTAAAAAGTAAGCAGGTGTACAGTAATAAGGGATGCAAACATGTCGCTTTTTGGGGAAAATGTCTTTTTTGTATCCAAAGTAAGTCCTAGTTTCAGTGCGGCATTGCATTCTTTTGTAATGAGAATCGTTTATAGATCTGTTGTAAACAGGTTTTTAGGGCTCCCTCTGGTCCTCCATCAAAATAAAAGCTTGATGGTGTTATTTTTGAAAGCAAAGAAATTAAGACATCCATGAATATTAGTTAGCTCTGTAAAGTTATAGTAAAATTATGAAATAATAATTATTCAAAGAGCTAGTAGTAGTAGTTATAGTGTCTTAATTAGTTATAATTATTAAATACTCTTATATTTTACAGTACAATAGTATTATAACAGTAGTAATACTTCTTTATTGGTTTAAGTTTTGCAATTTAATAAAAGAAAAACATAAAATAGTATAAAATAATGTTAATTATAATAATATAATTATTATTAGTGGTAGTGTCATTATTAAATACTCGATTATTTAATTTTACAGTACAGTAGTATTATTACTGTAGTAATATTTCTTTATTGGTTTCATTTTTTTTTTTTTACAATTTAAAAAAATAATATATAATATAATTATTATTATTAAAGGGGATGTTGCTAAAAAGAACATTATTTTGTGTATTTGGTGTAATGAAATTACACCAAATAATGTTAATGCGGTTTACAGCAGGAGAGCGGGCGTACCACAGATAAAAACTTTCAGTTTCAAAAGTGTAACCTTAACACATCAAAGCATGTTTATTGTCATTTCTTTCCTACATGATAGAAGAGCAAATGAAATAAAGTGACGCCTCGAGCCTCGGTGCAAAACGTTTAACCAGAAAATGTGTCATGGTAGCTATAAATACAAAACGAATACAGTAAACATAGGAGTCAGTATGACCCACTTTCCTGCTACGCTTCCCATTACCATAAACATTTATTTCATGAGTGATGATCAACATTATTTTTTGTAGTGTGTCTTGATGGCACAGATGCGGTTCTTAGAAATTAAGTTATAACTCGTAAATAAATAACTAATAACTCGTAAGTATATAGTAAATAACTCAAAAGTTGGTGTTGCTGTAGTTTTCACACGTTTTTCTGTCTTGTTTCTACAGAAGCAGGAGACCGTGGCATTACTGTCAGCAATTCTGTATGAATGTGTGACACAGGAATACCCAGAAATGCTGCCAACACACATCTCTATTGACCAGGTCAGTTACAGTAAATCACGAATGCATGCAAAGATTGGGTAAATTAGTGAGTAAAATTATTGCATTTTTACTTAGGTGGAATTTTTCGGTATCTACAATTTTCATTGTGTAACAGCTTTTTATATTTTATATCATAAAATGTAGCTTAAATTTTACTGTAAATTTTAAAATGTAACTTATTCCTGTGATGCAAAGCTGAATTTTCAGCATCATTACTCCAGTCTTCAGTGTCACATGATTCTTCAGAAATCATTCTAATATGCTGATAATTAGGGATGAACCGATACCGATACTGGTATTGGTATCGGGCCCGATACTGAGCTCCTGTACTCATACTTCTTAAAATTCCCCGATACCAAAAATCGGCAAGTACCAAAAATAAAAGTATCGGTATCGGGCGAGTACTGGAAAAAGTGGTATCGGTGCATCCCTACTGATAATGTGCTGCTCAAGAAACATTTCTGATTATTGTCAGTGTTGAAAACAGTTGTGCTGCTCAACATTTTTGTGGAAACCATAATACATATTTTATTTAGCAATATAAATGTATTTTAATTTGTTTTTATTTAATTTAAATACAAAATAGTTATTTAAATGTATTATTTATTATAAAAATATTTTTATTTATTTTTTTATTTTATTTTATAATTGCCCAGATATTTCTTTGTGAGATTCATCAGATTCCAGCCCAAAATCAAAACTTAATAATAAAATAAAAAAGTTAATAATAATAATAATATTTATTTTTATAATTTTAATAATATATATGGCGTCATAACAACAAAATCAGGCCAGGATTTTTTGATGAACAGAAAGTTCAAATAAACAGCTTTTCTTTAAATAGAAATCTTTGTATCATATGTATTTACTGTCACTTTTGATCAATTTAATGAAACGTTAGTTAGTGTTTAATGTTGCTGTTTGAGCATAAACAATAGCTGCAAAGTTACAATGCAAATGGAGATATCGTCTTTTAAAATTTGGCAGTTTAATGCCTGCAAAAATGGCTTGTAGGGACTACAACGAGCTACTTCCCAAAATTTACATAACATTTACATAAACAACAACAAACAAAAATGGGCCAGCTAACCAATCAGAGCCCATCGCCTATTTCTGAGGCAGGGGCTTCATAAAAGCAGGAACTCATCGGAGTGTTCAAATGAGAAGGGACAGAGTGGTGTAGAATAAAGGTAAGATATGTGAAAAATATTGCGTTTTTTTTTTTTTTAAACGAAGCATTAACACAATGTAAGTTTAATCTTTTGTTTTGTACTTATTTTAGTTGTTGATCTCTAAATGACTAGCGGACAATTCTTTTCTGACTCTATTTGGATGGTCTCTTTACAGAAGCCTGGGAAATGGTGCGCTATGCATGTCCGTGTTGCTTGGATGATTCTAAGGCATCAAGAAAAAGTCAAGGTTTTTGTGTTTATCTGTGTTTATTTTTAGTTCTAATGCAAAAAGGCCAAAAATTGCAAAAATTTTAAAAATATTTCGTTTTTTTTTTTTTTTAAACGAAGCATTAACACATGTTAGACTGCACCCCATAAACACAAAGCCTAGGGGAAAAAGTCAACCACCCCTTTAAAGAAAAACTTACTAAGCCCAAACTTTTGAACAGTCCTGCATATATTTCTTTCGAGTCCATCATCTTGGATGAATCTTTTCACTGACCTTTTCACAATAATTCTGATGTTGCTGTGATGATTGCATGTATGTGCTATGGTGAAAGAAGTGCATTATATTATAAGTTAAATGCCCCATAAGGCCCTTATTTCTACTTCTGCGGCATAGTTTTATTTTATTTTTTATTACGTTTGTGTGTGTTTATATGTGTGTGTGTTTTATTAAATTTTTTTACATAGTTTTTGCACATGTCTTGGCATTCACTGTGGACAGCAAAGAAAGAATTTTATTGTACAGGGAAACCTGTTTTCCTTACTGTGCACATGACAATAAACGCTTTGAATCTTGAATCTTAACACACTTGTACGCTTCTCCGTAGGCCGTGCGGACTCTGGATCGAGGCGATCTCTGTGAGACATTCAGTCTGTGGCAGATGAAGCTGGTGCTGGAGTTGTGTGAGAGCCGAGTCCTGCAGCAGCGGCTCAGAGACACACGGCGTCAGGGCCGCGGCCTGCTGCTCAGTTCAGAGTTCCTGCCCGTCATGAAGAGCTCAGCCGACCGAGCCCTGGATTGCTGGCTCTGTGGTGAGATACATGACACAGCCATCAGCGTCTAGCATCATTAGCTCATGTGCTTAGTCAGATTTCTATTTTAGAGCTTCTGTGTCAGCTCATCCAGTCAGCGTTTGGGTCTTGCATGTGTATAGTGTTTTGGTCAACACCTTCAGCAAGTGTGAAAGGCTGTAGTCATGTCTGCTCTCTGCAGGGCTGGTATCTTAAAGGCTAACGGGGGGAAATCTTCCTAATTGTAGAACCATTCAGGTTTTATTTACATTGTTAACTTCAGCTCTCATTACTGTAATGCAAAACAGATTCTAAATCATGCAATTAAGGTTGCAAAAAGGTGGAAAATTTCCAGTAAATTTTGGAAATATTCCAGAAATTTTGGAAACTTTCCAGGATTTTTTTTGGAATATTCCAGGGATTTTTGGAAAGTTTCCGGAAATTTACCGGAAATGTTCCACCCCTTTGCAACCCTACATGTAATATAATTATTATAATGATAATTGTAGTATTTATTGTACTGGCTTTATTCTAACTTTAATTGAACGATATTACTGCATTCCAATAATGAAAACTAAAAGTTTAATGAGAAGTGAAGGGTGACATTTGCTTAATTGTCATAATGACAAAATGCACAAATCTTAATGGTAATAAAACCCATGCTTCATTTTCTTTGTACAAAATATAATTTTATAATAATAATAACAATAATAATAATAGATGTATTTATTCTTATAATTGTAAAATAATTATTTATCAATATAAATGTATTCATTAATTTTTATTTAAATAAAAAGTAATTATGTATTATTATATATTCTATTCTATTCTATTCTATTCTATTCTGAAGTATAGCCCAGACATTTCTGTGAGATTCATGAAACCTGTATAATGCATGTCTGGATCAGATTATAGCCCAAAATCAAAAGTTATTTATAACATTTAAAAAAAGTTAATAATAATAATCATGATAATAATAATAATGATAAATGTATTTATTTTTATAATTCTAAAATAATTATTTCTTAATATAATTGTATTCATTTATATGTATTATTTAAACAAAATAATTATTTAGATATATTGTTTTTTTATATAAAAATATTATTATAAAATTAATTTTTATTATTTTTTACATTTAATTTTTATTATTTTTTAAACAAATGCCTCTGACATTTTTTTTGAGATTCATTCGAAAGTGAAGACACACTAGACATTCACTTCTATTCATATGTGTACAGATGCATACATAATTTTTTCATCAAGTTTGAATCCTTAACTATTAAGCAAACAACACTGTAATTCTTAACTCACAGATAACAGTCACGTGCTGCAAGCGTACATGAGAAGACAGCCGATGAACAACGACACTGATGTCAACATGTTAGCCTGCTTCCTGGTCTACCATTCTACCCCCAGCCTCAAGAACATGGTGGCATCTGACCTGGAAGGTACGATTAAACTCGGATAGAAGCTAATTGCTGTTTTTTTGAGAGAACCAAGTCATTCTTGTTAAATGTAGAGATCTTATTTTAAAGTAAAATAAGTATGCTCATGCCATTCTAAACCGGCGTGACTGACTTAGTTCAAAACACAAAATGAAGCTCTAAAGTCACCACAAAACAATACTCCACTTCCAATTTCAGTCTGTTCCTCACACAAAGCTACCATATGGCTTCAGAAGTCTTGAAATATACTGCAAGAGTCGTATGAACTACACTTAAGGCCCTGATATACTTCAAGCGAACTGCTGTGACACAATAAAAAAAAAATCAGGCCAAAACAAAGCTCGTCTGGAGTTTGAAACAGCTTGCCAAAGCAAACTTTCCAGAAAATTTCACTACAGCTAGTAAACCCCTTCGAACTACCATTAGTCTGTGGCAATTACATGATAGGTGTTCCTTCTTTGGCATGGAAATCAGTTACAACGATGAACACACTGGAGAGCTACTTTATAGTAGAAATTGAAGTTGTTCTAATTGAAGAGCAATATTGGCACTGTAAAATCTGCTTACTTTTAAGGGTTCATTTGTTGATTTTCAACCAGCTTTGTATTGTTACAGTGTCAGTAGTTCAAGTAAATGAACAATGTGTATTACTTTTACGTGTCACCTGCAACAAAATATCCCCACTTATTTATCAGTAAAACATGACAGAAGATGCCTTTTTCCAGGTTTTTGTCAAAACTAAAGACCATACTTCAGCAGTTTTGTATTCCCCCTCGCAGATAGTTTGACCGAGCCCAGTGTATTATAAGTGTTGAAGTTTTCCTACCTTTTTTGCCCACAGTCTTTTTCTGTTCGTGTAGCACAGATAAAAAAAAATTGCACTTCTACTACATAGACAGCCAACTTTTATTAAAACGCAATCTTGCCAGAGGTGAATTACCCTTTTAAAGCGATCTGTAGTGTAAAGTGCTATATAAATACCACTTGACTTGACTGGAGTGCCAAATTTGCTAAGCTGGTGCAGTCATATCCACAATGCAATGATCAGATGCTTGTTTAACTGCTGCTTTCTCACTGCTGTCATTTTTGTTGCATGTTTATTTTGTTACATTTGTTGTTTATATTTTTATCTTTATGCACATTTTTAGGAATCTGCATCTCCATAACTGAGGCCAATGTGATACGCATCTTGATGCATAGCCAAGGATTAGGGCTGGGTATCGAGTTCGATACTTTTAGGCACCGACTGAATTACCTCGATACCATCGAGTATCGAAAAACATCTCGTCGTTCGGTACCAAATTTCGATACCGAAGGGGTTAATCTCATCAGCGTCAGTGAGCCAATAAGCCTGGTACTGTAATACACCGATCGGTCTGCACTGCACAGTCGGTCTGCGTCAAGTCGAACACATCTACTAGTTTACACCGGTTACACTCAGAGATGTGGCGCACACGTGAGGTTGTAGTGTGAATGCGTCCCAGCCCCCTTAGATGTAAGGCTACATTTACAATGGTGTGGCGCGTGTTATGTGACCATTCATGCAAACTGTAGCATCATGCTACATAAGACAATAAATTAGATTTATATTCCGCTTTTACTCAAAACTCACTTTATGTATCTGTATCGATATCGAAAATTTTTGAACGATACCCAGCCCTACCAAGGATATGATACATTAAAGATACATATGAAACGGCTACCGATGCGATACGATTCACCCCTGATACAACACAATGCGATTCAATGGGAAAAAAATATGATGCTATGCAATTCAGTATGATACAGATAGTTTGCTTTTATTTCTTTGGTTCAGACAGACAGCCATGATGATCTATTATCTGTGTGACTCTCAGGACACGCCTCGGTCTCCATAGCGTCGTGATGCGTCATATTCACCTAGCAGCAGTGGTGATGAGAGAACGCGCTTGAGAAACAGTCTAGGGAGGAGAAATCAGTCTACATATAAAATATTGGTCACACATTATTGGTCACTTTCTAAATAATAAAAGTATAGCACATCCACTAATAATTATATATAAATAAATTGGTTTTTACTGATTCAAATATGTTAGAAACGATGCATCGTGATACAAATTCCAACTTGTATCCAATGCACACTTTTAAAAAAAATCAATACATCAATCGCATCGTTAACTTTTATGCCGATGCACCGATGCGACTCTCCAATCTTACCATCCCTAATTCTTCTAAATGCTGCTCCCAGCAATCCAGCCAGTGTCCCTAAAAGTTATCTAAAAGCTCAAATGTTTCCTAAAAGTACACTCAGGTATTTCAAACTTCTTTTTAGCCCCTATGTGAAGGATAAAAAAACCTTTGTGCTTTTTTTGGAGTACAGCCCCTCCACAGAAGAAATAAAGTCATATTTTCGGCACAACATGAGCAAGAATAAATAATGAGAGAAATGTAACTTTTAGGTCAGTTATTCCTTGAAGCACTGGATATCTGATCAATAAGTTCTGAAATGTTGCACTGATCTATAGTCAGCCTTTCTTGTACTTTATCTCCTAACATAATCGTTCGGATCTCTCTGTACAGGATGTTCCTGTTTTCCAAAGCTGCTGCTCAAGAGCAGTCAGTTGGGTGTTCCTGTACGTGCTCTGCTGCGTTTGAGTCCTCTGCTCCTTCAGAAACAAGATTCTGGAGTTTAACCCACCAATTCCTGGAGGTCAACCAACCTTCTGCTTATCCAGGTACCGCAGGGTCATGGTTGCCTTGTCCTCACAGGCCACAGGAACCCGCTGCAAGATTTATTATGTGGACATTTTTATCACATGATTGTGTCTTTGAAGTGCTGGAGAAACAGGCTTGCTCACCCCTATTTTGACATGTAAATAGTTTGTAACTATATTTGTACCTATAATTCAGTCAATAAATATGACTTGAGGAAATGGTTTTCATAAAGTATGCCTGGCTTGTATTAAATACTTGTAAAAATACTTGTTCTGGTATGGTTTTGTCAGTTTTGCAGGGGATTTTTTTTTTTTTTGGCCAAGGCAAGCATTACTATTAAGGGGCTTTCACACATGCAACAATTACTCAGTTGGCGGATCCAACACTGGCAATCTTCATATCATGTCACTGCTCATTTGCATAGGATTTAGCTGTCAGCTGCTTGGAAATCAATAATTCTCATAATAAAAAAGAATGACTTACAGTCACTTCTTTGGTGCAAATCAATGTATATGCGAACGCCCCTTTACTGTTGCTCATACTTAAGATTAGGGGTTTAAGTCACTAAACATAAGTATTAAACTTTGTCACAATAACTGCACCAGGACATGAATGATTGCTCAAATTTCAAATCATGCATCTTGTTGAGGAGAGGTTTGCTGTTGCTGTTAACTAAAACTATTATTATTTTTTTTATTAGTAATTGAAATAAAGCTGAAATAAGATAAAATGTAAATATTAGATGAAAAGCAAAACGTAAAAATGAGAAATGTTGCTTTGGCAGCTAACTGAAATAAAATGTAATTTAAGTTGAATTACTAAAATTACGAAAACTGGTATTAATTAAAAGTATATAGAAAACCAGAATATAAAAACAAAAACCAATAAAAATGATGAAAGCACAAATCAAATAATTATTAAAACTTTAAAATGAAAATGAAAATAAAATATAAACATAAAAGCTAAATTCAAAATATGAATACATGTGTGTATAAATAATAAAACAT
>NW_015659941.1:260645-261942 GCF_001515625.1 Sinocyclocheilus rhinocerous | reverse complement strand
TATATATATATATATATATATATATATAATATACACACACACACACTATATAGTATTTATTAATACTATTTTTATAATAATTGGTTAATTATTTTTATAACAACTATTTTTCTTTAGAATCTTGGTTTTTAACTGATTATTATAGCCTTATTTTTTTCACCTGGTGGATCCTATGTACTCCTATAGAGGTATCCCGAGTCATATCTAGAGCTTAGAGTCTTTAGGGAATTGGGCCAGTAAACAACCACCCAGTGCTGATAGGGCGTCATGATGACAGGTTTTGCATGGGCATCCACCGTTCACATTTCCATCAGGAAATGTAAAAATCTTGTTTGCATATGTTCTTTTCTTCCACATGGCTCTTCTGTCTTTCCCCTGATTTACTGTAGCTCAGCAAAACTAGTATCATGCGAGCATTCCTGTATAAATGACAACCACCCCACTGCCAGGAACACATCACCTCACACCCTCTCACATTTCACACTATTTGAATAGCCACGTTGCTGTTTAAAATAGCTTGGGCTGTACTGTGCTTTGAATACTGCTTTCAGTTACTGTGTAACTATTTTACTGAACTAAACCACACTGAAGTGAAAGTTCTGCTGAAACTCCTGCTGCTAAAAAAATGTAAAGTGATAGAAACTTCATGTGAAATCAGAAGACTTGCGTAGAAGCCATAAGGATATGAGACCCTTTTTGGTTCACATTTTTAAAGGGTAATATGACCAGTGATTTCATTTTCTATTCATGGGTTTCTTCAGAAAAATGGAGAAATGGAAACTGAAAGCACAAATGGAGAAAACTGGCCTCTTTTCATACAGTGTATAGTTTCAAGGGCTACCAAGATCTAAAAAGGCCTGAAAAAAGCACCATCAAATTAGTCCTCATGACTTGTGCATTTCCAAGTTTCCAAGTATTCTGAAGTCATGTGATGTTTTGTGTGAAGATTATTAGTTTTTCTCTGAAAATCTTCCCCTTCACTGCAGTACTTAAAGGGTTAGTTCACCCAAAAATGAAAATTCTGTCATTAATTACTCACCCTCGTGTTGTTCGAAACCCGTAAGACCTTCGTTCATCTTCGGAACACAATTTAAGATATTTTTGATGAAATCTGAGGGCTCTCTGACTCTCCCATAGACAGTAAGGTAACTACCACGTTCAAGGTCCAGAAAAGTACCAAGATGATCGACAAAGAAGTCCGTGTGACATCAGTGGTTCAACTGTAAAGTTACGAAGCTACGAGAATACTTTTATGCACAAAGAAAACAAAAATAACGACTTTATTCCACATTTTCAT
>NW_015659941.1:258960-259828 GCF_001515625.1 Sinocyclocheilus rhinocerous | reverse complement strand
TTAAAGGGTTAGTTCACCCACAAATGAAAATTCTGTCATTAATTACTTACCCTCGTGTTGTTCGAAACCCGTAAGACCTTCGTTCATCTTCGGAACACAATTTAAGATATTTTTTGATGAAATCTGAGGGCTCTCTGACCCTCCCATAGACAGCAAGGTAACTACCACGTTCAAGGTCCAGAAAAGTACCAAGATGATCGACAAAGTAGTCCGTGTGACATCAGTGGTTCAACTGTAAAGTTAGAGAATACTTAGAATACTTTTTTGCGCAAAGAAAACAAAAATAACGACTTTATTCCACATTTTCATATCACATGATGCGAACTACTTTGTCGATCATCTTGGTACTTTTCTGGACCTTGAACGTGGTAGTTACCTTGCTGTCTATGGGAGGGTCAGAGAGCCCTCAGATTTCATCAAAAATATCTTAAATTGTGTTCTGAAGATGAATGAAGGTCTTACGGGTTTGGAACAATACGAGGGTGAGTAATTAATGACAGAATTTTCATTTTTGGGTGAACTAACCCTTTAAATCTCATTTGTGCTTGCATGCATTTCTGTAAGGTTTGACATCAAACAGCATTCGTTTTCATGTAGTTAGGTTAAAATATTAGTTGAAATTTGTTGAAAATGTACTCACCCTCAGGCCATTCAAGATGTACAGTAGTCAACATTTGAAGTGGATCAAAAAAAGTTAATCAAAGTTGTCCTAAGACAAGAACGCATTTTGCTTTTAGGTTTTAGAACAACTTTGATGAAAGGTTTTGATCCACTTCAAATGTTGACTAGTATAGATGAGTTTGTTTCTTCATGGAAACGTGTCATTACATTACTTGCTCACCAATGGATGCTCTGCAGTGAATGGGTG